>NC_080170.1:23491742-23572023 GCF_950295315.1 Erinaceus europaeus
TTATAGTCATGGAAATGGAATCACATAATTTTCTTGCAATTCGTTTTGACAGTCTTCATGAGAGTAACTCATGTTGTCATATGTAGCTGAAGTTCATCTCTTGTCTTTCTCTCTTTCTTTCTTTCTTTCTTTCTTTCTTTCTTTCTTTCTTTCTTTTTTTTTTCCTCCAGGGTTATTGCTGGGCTCAGTGCCTGCACCACAAATCCACCCTCCTGGAGGCCATTTTTTCCCCCTTTTGTTGCCCTTGTTTTTGTAGTCTCGTTGTGGTCATTATTATTGCCATCGTTGATGTTGTTTGTTGTTGGATAGGACAGAGAGAAATGGAGAGAGGAGGGGAAGACAGAGAGGAGGAGAGAAAGATAGACACCTGCAGACCTGCTTCACTGCCCGTGAAGTGACTCCCCCGCAGGTGGGGAGCCTGGGCTCGAACCGGGATCCTTATGCCAGTCCTTGTGCTTTGTGCCACATGCGCTTAACCCACTGCACCACCGCCCGACCCCCTCTCTCTTTCTTTTTTGCCACCAGGATTATTGTTGGAGCTCAATGCTGGTACTAGGAATCAACCTATTCCCACCCCTCCCAAGTTCATTTCTTTATATCGCCAAGGAGCATTCCATTAGAAGAACCTGTTGCAAATTAAACTCAAAACAAAACGGGGTTAGGTTGGGGGTTGCTGCTGCTCGTAGAAGGCTTCACTGCAGGAGTTGGGAACTGGTTTAATCAATACACGGTTTACTAGGGTGAAACAGGTAAAAGGCAAAATAAGCAATTATCATCAAGGGTTAAGCATACACTAGGTCTATAAAGTCTGAATATGGTTATCAAAGTTTAGTCCCATAAGATAAACTATTATAAGCTCTGGTAAAGGTTGCTCATGGCTGTAGAGGGATCTAAAACTTTACTGGCTAGCAGAGTCACACATGTTCAGTTCCCAGGAGAAGTAGACATGGCAGACGGACGCCTGGAGCTAAGATGCTAAGAGGCATCTGACCAGGAGAAGAAGCCGCAGCCAAAGAGACCCCAGAATTCCTGCTGCTGTCCTTTTAAGTCTATTCAGCCTACCCACAATGCATTGCACACCAGCACAGTCTGGATTCACCTACAGTCCACCATGCGCCTGCACAGATCACTGCAGATTCTGTTAGCCTTCTGTCGCCAAGGCTGATGTCAGCACTGTGTCGGGGCATACAGCATTACCACAGAACCAACCACCTAGGTTTACCATTTTCCTGCTCTTTTTAGCTTTTTATTTGTGTATGTACAGAATATGTGTCAGGTACTTACTACTAGCTAGAAAATTACCACAAAGCATAGGAATTTGAAGCCAGAGACTTTGTTATTACAGTTTCTGTGGATGGATATTTGAGGCTAACTGAGCTGAAACGTCTGTGTCAAAGGCTGTAACTCACTGTTCAGAAGGTGTTAGCCTGGCTGCTTGCTCCCAAACTCATGATGTTTGGAAGGACTCATTCTTATGGGAGACTGAAGGGAGAACATCAGTTCCTCCCTGGATGTTGGTCAGAGTATTTCCTCATTTCTCATTGTGGAGACATGTGAGTTTTTTTTTTCCTCTAGAGTTATTGCTGGGGCTCAGTGCCCTGGAAGCCATCTTTTTTCATTTTATTTGGCAGGACAGAGAAACTGAGAGGGAAGAGGAGCTAGAGAGGGGGCAGAGAAAGATAGACACCTGCAGACCTGCTTACCACTCGTGAAGATTGCCCTCTACAGGTGGGGAGTGAGGGCTTGAACCTGGATCCTTGCACTTAGTACTATGTATGCTTAACCGTGTGTGCCACAGCCTGCCCCCTGAGACATGTGGGCTACTTTAGAGGGAAGCTCAGGACATGGCCATTGGGTTTATCAGAGTGTTCAAAGAAGAGAGCAAGAGAAAGCAAATAATATGGACACTCATCTTTCTGTTACCCAGTCTTAGAAGGGAGGGTTGACTCATTGCTTTTGCCATGTATTCTGGTAGAAGTGAGTCACTAAGTTCACCCCACACTCAAAGGGGGAAAGATATTACATGAAGATATTTATTCTAGGAGGAGGGAATCATTAGGACCCTTGCTAGAAGCTCTCTACTGTAGTAAATAATTGCCCTGAACACTGGCATGCAAGTCTTGTGTGGACACATCTTTATTGCTTTTGGGTAAATACCTAGGAATAGAACAGCCAGGTCACCCTGACATTCTTTTATTCCCTTGCTTTCTCTAGTGGTTGTAACATATCACACTCCCACTGCAAGCCAAGAGACTTCCTGACACTCCACAAATCTGGCAATACATCCTATTGGGAGTCTTTTGGTTTCTTTTTTCTTTTTATTGGAGATTAAATAATGGTCTTCAAGATTATAAGATTACACTGGTATAATTCCATACCACACCCACCATTAAAATTCTGTGTCCCTCCCATGATAACTATGATAAAGTTCTACTGTGAGTCTTTTTAATTTCAGTCACTCTAATGATGTAAAATGGTATAGCCCCTCTTACTTTAATTTGTTGAGCATCTTTTTATGTACTTCTGTATGTCTTTTCTAGTAAGACATTTGAATATATATTTTACCGATTAAAATTATTTATTTATTTATTTATTGGAATGAAAGAGAGATCTAGAGCATCACTCTGACCCATGTGAAGCTGGAGATTGAACGCAAAAACTCATGTTTGAGTCTAACTCTATTCATTGTGCTACCTCCTGGGCCACTGACCATTTTCTATATGGTTGGTTTCTTTGTGAAAATGACCAAAGCCAATATATTGAGTCTTAGGTGGGTGTTAGAAAACTTGCTTCTGGGGGGCTGGGTGATGGCGCAATGGGTTAAGCGTACATGGCACGAAGAACAAGGACTTGCATAAGGATTCTGGTTCGAGGTCCCGGCTCCCCACCTGTGTTGGTCTGCTTCTAATCCTGTTTATAAGACCATCTGTTTTGATCATCACTTTAGGTTAGCTTGTATTGCTTAATGCTGTGGTCTATTTACATAATCATTGTTTTAATACTTTTAATCCCCACTGGTTCGCACTCTTTTTCCACTCTGCCCCCTCTTCTGGTCACACCCTGTTTTCCACCATTTAGTCCCCATTGGTTTGCACTCTTTTAGCTCCACCCCCTATCCTACGTACTTCCTCTTCCTGACACTTCCGCCTCAGGAGATATAAAGGACAGTATTTTCTAATGAATAGAGATTAGATTGTTGAACTTTATCCCCGCTCATCAATAAAGATTGAACTGCGTTCCGGCTCAGCTATGAGTCCCTGGTCCTCTCTCTCCAGCCCATGAAGCTAGACCGGCACACCTGCAGGAGGATCGCTTCACAGGCCGTGAAGCAGGTCTGCAGGTGTCTATCTTTCTCTCCTTCTCTCTGTCTTCCTCTCCTCTCTCGATTTCTCTCTGTCCTATCAAACAACAACTGCAATACAACAACAACAATAAACAACAAGGGCAACAAAAAGGGAAAAAATAGCCACTATGAGCAGTGGATTAATAGTGCAGACACTGAGTCCTAGCGATAACCCTGGGGGGAAAAACAAACTTACTTCCACCTCACTCTGCTCAGCTAGTCTATTGAAATGAAATGTTGTTGCAAGCTAAATTAAGTTTAATTGCTGAGTTGGAAGTTCTGCTCCAGAGAGACCTGTTACATAAAATATGCTAAAGACTCTAAAATCATTCTTCTTGGAAACAAAATCCCAATTTGAACCAGTAAGAAAATGTCTTCTCTTTTTCACTCAGTGTGTTAACATAGACCTCACTAGGACCACGACAACCATGATCTTACTGTAAAAATACTATATATTTAAGGTCCAAACTGTTGTACTGACTGTATGATGTTGACTGCATCTATAATAGGGGTGTGTGTGTGTGTGTGTGTGTGTGTGTGTGTGTGTACATGCATTTACACAGATGAATATATGTGTGTTGTTTGCTTTGGGGTATTTTTAAGAACAGAATGGCTCCCCAGGCCTGGAAGAATTATCTATGCTATTACCCTATGGATACAAGACTTGTTCTGCATTTTAATGCCATGGCCTTGAAGGCAGCCCCTTGAACCACTAGAGCACATAGCAGAAGGCCTTAGTCTAAAATGAGGAGGCAGCTACCTTTGGGCTACTCATCTAGCCAGAGGTCAAATCCTGGAGTCTTTCACTGACTCATGGGTTTCTATCAGGCAATTACTTCTGTGTCACAGTTTACCCCACTATAAAACAGCAGGATCAAGCCCAAGGGTCTGAGGAGTTATCCAATGAATGTGTCTGAAATCCTTAATTTAGAGGTGGGATAACCTAGTTTGTGTAAAGGATAAAAGATAGTTTTGCTTGACTGGTCTGATTTTTATTTTGGCTTTGTCATCATTAAGCCACAGGCCATTTTATATTTTTTCACAGAACCATTTTATGTGTTTTAGTCACCCTTCATGAAAACATCATTAAGATGGACTAATGGGAGTAGGGCTGTAGTGCAGCGGGTTAAGCGCAGGTGGTGCAAAGCACAAGGACCGGCATAAGGATCCCGGTTCGAGCCCTGGCTCCCCATCTGCAGGGGAGTCTCTTCACAAGTGGTGAAGCAAGTCTGTAGGTGTCCATCTTTCTCTCCCCCTCTCTGTTTTCCCCCTCCTCTCTCCATCTCTCTCTGTCCTATCCAACAACAATGACAACAATAATAACTACAACAATAAAACAACAAGGGCAACAAAAGGGAATAAATAAATAAAATAAATATTAAAAAAAGAGAATAGTTTGGAAGGAGGAGGAGGGAGAAAGAAGAAGGGGGCGTGGGGAGGGGGGGTCCCAGAAGCTAAGGTAGGTAAGAGAATACTTCAGAAATGAGAAGGGCAGACTGACCTGGAAGTGTTAGTTTCCTACAGGGTAGCTATACTTGACTTTCTGGAACCTCCTAGAATCGCCAGGTAACAGCTGGCTGAGAAGTTCAGATCCTCTGGTCAAATGCTTCCTTGGACTGGGCACATGAGGAGATCCAGAAGTATTCATTTTCTTATTTATTTATTTATTTGTTTTATTGCTACCAGGATTCTTTCTGGGGCTTGGTGCTGCCACTATGAATCCGCTGCTACTGGTGGCCATTCTCTCTGTCTGTCTCTCTGTCTCTCTTTCTTCCTTCCTTTTCTTTTATTTGATGGGTGAAACTGCACATTGCCTGGGCCTACCAAAACAAACAAACAAACAAACAAATGCAAGCCTTGGTTAGTGCACTGCTTTGTCATGTGTGTAACCCAGGTTTGAGCCTGGCCTCCACTACACTGAAGGAAGCAATGGTGCTGTGCTCTCATAAATAAATAAATGAACAAACGAACGTTTGCTCCCCACAATGCCTCAGCATTTCTCTAGATGCCTGTGGTCTGTCCTCAAAGAATATGTTATTGTCATGAAAGGATGGACACTGGGTCTTTTATCCCACTTTAGAGTCTTCTACAATCAAAATGTGTCCCTCTGGTGCAAGGCATTCCATTTCTGGAAAGGTCTTTGCTCTAGTAGCACAATTTTATTTCAGCCTTGGGACTGGGAAGGTAACTCCACTGGTACAGCTTGAGATTCACATGCCTGAGGACCCTGATTCGAAGCCCCAGAGCCCCATGTACTAGGGTGGTGCTCTGGCTTCTCTCTCACATGAATTTCTGTCTATGTCATGTACAATTTAAAAATGTTAAATGTTCCTTGAGAAACCAAGTGAGCTGCTGAGCTGGTTGCCATACTGTCTCTTCTACATCAGTGCCCTCATGCCAGCTTCACTCAGCTTGTTTTGATTTTGAGTCCCTTAATAGAAGAGGGAGGGGGAGGGGGAGGGGGGAGGGGAAGAGGGAGAGAGAGAGAATGAGAGAGAGAGAGAGAGAGAGAACCCATTGTACTCACTTATTCTACTAAGTTCAGGGAGAATTCAAGGACTTATGTTGGCAGCTAGACTCTGGGGGCAACTAGCCAAGCCCCACCAGACCCCTCTGGTCCAGTGTGACTCTGGGCTTATCCTGTAAACACTCTGCAGGAGATGACACTTTTCTCTCTCATGGCTGATGTAGGACGTATTCTCTCTCTCCTCTTTCAAGTCCCTTCTACATCTGCTATACAAACTCCATCTTTTCCTGAGGCTTCCTGGAACTAAAATCCTTGCTTGAATGCTGTCTTCTGGGGACAGTAGTCTACAGCACCAGCCAATCTACTCCCCCCACGCCCACTCCCCCCTCCCCTCCCATCCCAAGGAAAGAGAGACTTGTGCATATTAGAGTTGCCCTGGAGGGCTGGCCAGGTCTGTAATATCCTTTTCCAATGGGGGGGGTCTCTTTGGCCTGGAGAATGGATGACACCCCTGTTATTCACAGCCACTCTCTTAATCAAGAGGTCCCTATCACAGTTTCCTGCCAGCTTTGTTCCATTCTTGACCTCTGTAACAAGCTTTCCTATTTTTTTTCTCTCTCTCAGATAAGAACTCATGACACATACATTTGTAAGCAAAGGTTTCTTTTAAAGTATCAATCTTGTTTTAATTAGAACTAGTATAGATGTTGGTTAAATTGAGATACACTTCAAAAATTATTATTATTATTTGTTATTTTTAACAGGGCATTACTCAGCTCTGGATGATAGTGGTGTGTGTGTGTGTTGGGAGGTAGGGGGATTGAACCTGGGACCTTGGAGCCTCAGAAAAGAGAGTGCTTGCATAACCATTATGCTGTCTTTCCTGCCCATTATTTATTTAATTTTATGAGAGGGAGAAAACAGAGCAACATTCAGCTCTGGCATGTGATAATGCCAGTGATTGAACCTGGGGCTACTGCAGCCTCCGGCATGCCAGGCCTATGCTCTGAAGCTGAGCTCCCTCTCTGACTTGCAAAGCACCCTCTTGAGAAAAAAATCCTGTGATACTGTCAACTAAGAAATCAATCCACAGGAAAGTGATTTTTAGTACTGACAAGGGAGATTTAAAATGTAACAATGGTTTCTTTTGTATTTAAAATATGAAGCAGAGAGGAGGGAAGTGATTCAATAGGAAGACTTGCCTACGGGAGGTTCCTGGTTCAGTCCATCACACTGCAAGTGCTGGAGAGGTGTTCTCTTTCTTTCTTTCTTTCTTTCCATAATAAAATACATCTTTAATGATTTTCTATTTAATGCGATTATAATAGCATTATCTGGTCACTATACCATTTTGATATATATATATATATATATATATATATATATATATATATTTAAGTTGAATAATTAGATACTGGAGGATAGATAGCATAATGGTTATGCAAAAAGACTCTCGTGCCTGAGGCTCCAAAGTCCCAGGTTCAGTCCCCTGTACCACCATAAGCCAGAGATGAGATGTGCTCTGGTTAAAAAAAAAAAAAAAGATACTGTATTAATGGCCTGAATCTTTTGCATTCCATCTTACATTAAATCAGTGCCTTTGATGAGTAATAGTCTTGTGAGAGCCCTAACACTGTCTGTGCTTTTCTTGAGTCAAGTAAGTTGTGGTCCATAAAATTTTAGTTTTCATACAGTGAACTGCAAAAGTTAAAAAAATATATATTTAAAATTCTTATTAAATTTAATGCTTTAAAAAATAAAATATGGGGGCTGGATGGTGGTGTTGTGTGGCACCATGCACAAGGATCCAGTTTCGAGTCCCCTCTTCCCACATACAGTGGGAACACTGCAGGTGTCTATCTTTTTCTCTCCCTTTCTATCTCTCCCCCTCCCCTCTCAATTTCTCTCTGTTCTATTGAATAAAATAGGGGGAGGGGGAGGAAAAAAATGGCTGCCAGGAGGGATGGACTCATAGTGCTAGCACTGAGCTGCATGCCGCATAACCCTGGAGGCAAAACAAACAAACAAACAAACAAACATGTCCCACCTGCATGGGGAAAGCTTCACAAACAGTGAAATAGCACTCTGCCCCCCCCCTTTTCCCTCTCAATTTTTCTGTTTCTATTCAAAGTAAAAAAAAAAAAAAGAAAGAAATTATATGAGAAGTCAAAAACTAAATTATTAAAAAATATGTGAATTAGAGAGTAGTGACCTGGATTGGAAGGTAGAGATTGCCATTGTCATTGAGCTTGGAACTTGGGTGACTAGCTTCTTATAAGGATAAGGCCAGAAGGCCCCCCGACCCTGGTCAATGCTTGCTTGCTATTTGGACCACAAGATCTGGACCCAGAATTGTGGTCTGTTACTGCATATTCTAGAATTCAAAAATGGGGTGGGGGGGGCTGGGGACCCAAGTCTCTGTGGTAGAGCAGGATGACAGGTCAGTGGAGGGTGACATGTACTGACACCCAATTTGGGAGAATGCAGAAATGTGAAATGTGACAACAATGCTGTGAATCAACATTCTGTTCATAAGATGATACTGAAGTAGAAAAAATAAGGGGGGAGGTGGGCAGTAGTGCACTGGGTTAAGCGCACATAGTACAAAGTGTAAGAACCTGAGTAAGGATGCCAGCTTGAGCCCCTGGCTCCCCATCTGCAAGGGGGTTGCTTGACAATTGGTGAAGCAGGTCTGTCTTTCTCTCTCCTCTATTTTTCCTACCCCTCTCAATTTCTCTCTGACACACACACACACACACACACACACACACACACACACACACACACACACACCGGAAAAAATGGCCACAGGAGCAGGGGATTTGTAGTGTAGGCACCAAACCCCAGCAATAACCCTGGAGGCAAAAAACAAAAAAACAAAAACAAAAAAAAACTGGACTCAGAACCAGAGAAGACAGGGGAAACCCCTTAAGCCTTTTCTACCAGAGGATCTTTTACTTCTGTTCAAGTAGCCATTTTTAAAAAAATAAAATTTTTATTAATTTATTAATGAGAAAGATAGGAGGAAAGAAAGAACCAGACATCACTTTGGTCTATGTGTTACCAGAAATCAAACTCAGGACCTCATGCTTGAGAGTCCAAGGTTTTATCCACTGCACCACCTCCCGGACCACCCTCAAATAACCTTTTTGAAGAAAGAACAATTAGCAAACCTAACTCTCCCCAACATGTGCTCTGAGGCCCTCAAAATGCACTTCTGTTCTTCCTCTTTTTATCATTTTTCATTGGGGGGGGTGTTAATGGTTTACAGTATGGTTGATGCATGGGTACAATTTCTCATCTCCCTGTGACAGATGTCTGCAAAACATTCTCACCTCCAACTTAGTTGTGTCTCCGCTGTGCTTTCCCTCTACAAAGCTCCATGGCTATCAGATACTTGTGTTACCAGTTAGGCAGAGGCAATGTAGAAGTAATGCTTGTTTTTATTGCTGCTAAAAATAAGTCGAACATGCCACACCTCAAGATGACTAGGAAGCACAGAGGCTAATTGTATCTAATATTCTCTAATAAGAGCTAATTACTTCCTTCTCTTTTATTGCTTCTTTAGTTTCTGTAGCCTTTGTGTGTTACAGAAGTTTGGATATAAACATATCATGGGGCTTGGCTGGCAGAGTGCACCATGTGAAGCAAGATGGTTTGAAGAGGAAAAAAAAACACCTTTTTTTTTTCCCCACTGCTCCTGGCTGCCATTTCCCCCCTACTTTATTGGATAGGATAGAGAGAGATTGAGAGAGGAAGGGGAGATAGAAAGGGAGAGAGAAAGACACCTGCAGACGGGCTTCACCATTTGTGAAGTGTCCTCCCTGCAGGTAGGAAGCTAGGGGCTTGAACCCAGTTCCTTATGCTTGGTACTATGTGTGCTGAGCCAGGTGTGCCCCGTCCAGCCTCCCACCCCCAAAAAAACCTTTTAACAAGAACCTGAGAGAATAATGGGTCTAAAGTAGAATGAGGTGCACCTGTTGACTTCCACATTCCAAAGGATCACATAAGCTAAGACTTTAGTGCATTATTAAGAGATTTGAATATAATTACCAAAGTTGAAATAGTTAGGGGAGGCTGTGGTACTGCTTTTAAGCAAACTCAAAATTACCTCAAAATCCTCTTACTCCTCACTGACAGTTCGAACATTCTGTTCAGCAAAATCAACACAGATACCTTTAAGTGTTCAGCTACAAGGACTTCTTTCATACTTTTCTGTTTTTGCACTAGTAGAATATTTTTGTGTCACTTCTCTTTTTTAATTTTATTTATTATTGAATAGAGATAGAAAGAAATTGAGAGGGGAGAGGGAGATAGAGTTGGAGAGTGACACTCACCAGTTCTACTTCACCACTTGTGAAGATTTCCCCCTGCAGGTGGGGGCCTGGGGCTTGAACTTGGGTCCCTGCACACTGTAATGTGTGTGCTTAACCAGGTGTGCCAGTGCCTGGCCCCTTCCTTCTCAAAGAAGAAGCCATAGGAAGCTGGAATTTTAGGAATCCAAGGCTGTATCAAACAAGCACACAGAAGTGTTACTGTTAATTTTCAGTACATTCGATAGCTTACTGTGCACTGCAGATTTGAATTGTATGAAGCATAAAGTTACTTACTGAGAGCTAATCACATACCTGCATGCTAATCAATACAAAAACAATTTCTGGAGTTGAAAATCTGGTGAACCGAGTGCCAGCTGTTGGCACACCTGCTTAAGTGCACATAGTACTAAGAGCAAGGACCTGCTCAAGCGTCCAGGTTTGAGCCCCTGGCTCCCCTCCTGTAGGGGAGTTGCTTCACAGGGGAGTCGCTTCACAAGCGAACTGGGATCCTTAGCCTGTCCTTGCACTTCTTGCCACATGCGCTTAATGCTTAACCCGCTGCAATACCTCCAGACTCCTGGCTTTATGGATTTTATGTCCTAGTTTGAGTCACTTCATGTTCATTGTCATAACATTACTGGGTGCCTACTAAGGGCATGGCATTTGAGGGAACAATGTACTGTCACTTGTCTACCGAAGGAAAATATAAAATGCATTTATTGAGCACTTTAATTTTTTGTGCTTACGCACATTATGCACATTCTGTACTTATGTAACATTAACCAGTATCTTGTTTAGTACAGAAGGCACTGTATTAGCCTCATTTTATAGATGAAAAAATATGAAAGCTAAGTAGCTAAAATAATATAAAAATCTAATCTGTATCCCTAAAATCATAAAAAAAAAAAAGCAAATAGTATATGGACTGGAACCTAGGCATTCTTTTTATTTTTTAACTTTTATTTTATTTTACTGGGAGGCAGAAAGAATGAAAGAGATCACAGCACCAAAGCTTTCTTCAAAGCATTGGGGTTCGGCTCAAGCCTGGGTCTTACATGTAACACAGCAGTACACTATCTAAGTGAGCTATTTTGCTGGCTCAAACCTAGACATTCTAACTTTTTAAAAATTTTGTACCATATCACTATTCAACTCTGGCTTGTGGTGGTGCAGGGGATTGAACCTGAGACTTTGGAGGCTCAGGCATGAGGGTCTCTTTGCATAAATTATGCGATCTACTCCCACCCCAAACCTAGACATTCTAGATCTAACCCCTGTAGTCTTCTTTTTAAATGAAAGTAGTAGCACATGGTGGTGTTAATTTTTCAAATACATTTTATTATTGATCTAATAGTGGTTCACAGGATTTTAAAACTACAGAAATATAGTTCCACACTGCAATGACCATCAAAATTTTGTGTCTTCCTCCCTCCACCCATCACAGTTCTCACAAGGTCATAAGACAGTGTGCAGTTTGATTATTTTATTTCTTTATCTATGTTTTTTTTTGCAAGATCATGTGTTTCAATGCTCTATATTCCAGATGTGAGTGAAATAAGCTTTCACCTGATTACTCCACTAGTATAATTGCCTACAGTTTCACCCATTTTGCCCTGAAGGACACAATGTCATCTTTTTGTTTGCAGAGTAGTATTCCATCAATTGTATGTTCCATGGCTTCTTTTTAAATTTAGATATTTATTTATTGGATAGAAACAGAGAGAAATCAAGAGGGGAGGGGGAGATAGAGAGGGAGAGAAACCGAGAGAAACCTGCAGCCCAGCTTCACTGCTCACAAAGTTTTCCCCCTGCAGGTGGGGCCCAGGGTTTTGAACCCAGGATCTTGTGCATTGTGACATGTGTACCCAGCCAGGTGCACCACCTCCCGGCTCCTTCCGTAGTTTCATTATTTAGTCATCTGTTGATGGGCAATTAGGCCGCCACTCCTAATTAGGGAAGATGCAGCTACGAATATATGAATACATACATCCCTTTGAATTAATAATTTCATGTCCTTAGGATATTTGCCTAGGAGTCTAACTCGGGTAATTTTTTTAAAGTATTTATTTATCTTCTCTTTTTGTTACCCTTTTTTTTTATTGTTGTTGTAGTTATTATTGTTGTTATTGCTGTCATCGTTGTTGGGTAGGACAGAGAGAAATGGAGAGAGGAGGGGAAGACAGAGAGAGGGAAAGATAGATACCTCCAGACCTGCTTCACCGCCTGTGAAGTGACCCCCTGGCAGGTGGGGAGCCGGGGGCTCGAACCAAGATTCTTACAATGGTCCTTGTGCTAGGCACCATGTGCACTTAACCCACTGTGCTGCTGCCCGACTCCCAATCCTGGTAGTCTTTACCACTCAGCTATAAAGATTTTATAAAATACCAGTGGACTACAGATGACTTTTCTGAAAGCTAGTATTAACATATAAAGGCTTGAGAATAGGGTCTGTGGATTATCTTCTGAACAGTCAATTTATTCAACTATCTCTTTCTTCTTTTTTTTTTAGAACCTTTGTGATTCTTATTTACTTAGAAAGCATAGTCATTATCATTGCTAAGAGAGATGAAACATCAGTCCTCTTGTCTAGTCATTTTACAGAGCAGTAATGGCTGTAGCTATGATGCCTGTGAACTTTGAAGTCATGCTGATGTGGTGGAGATGACTCTAGTTCCAAAGTAAAATCAAGGTAGGCAAGATAAGGCCTGAGATAAGGCCTCAGAAACACGCTCATATATTGAAAAGAAGTTCGTATAGTTACAGTCGCTCAGGACCTCCTGCTATTAGAGATCCTTCTCATTTTAAAAACATATTCAGAGAATAGATCTGATGTCTAACATTCTTACCACCAAGAAATAGTTCAGAAAAAAGACACCAATAAGAGTCAACCACACAGATGCGATGCCAAAACACCAAAGACATTCCCCATCCACTTAGTAATAAATGTATCATAGAACTTGCCATGAGTCAAACCACTGACCTTTATCAAGTCTACTGCAGGGGATTTTCACAGATAACTCTAGTCATTATGAATAAGCCCAGTTAATGAGTGCCACTCACAGGGCTCTTGGAGGTGAGGGGAATTTCTGTACTTCTTCCATTGTAGGCAGTCATGGCAGTACCTTGCACTGCAGCAGAGTACCAAGTAGCCATCTTCACCTTGTGTATCAAAGAGAAAGAGAGAAGACTTACTAGTTCCAGTGAACCTATAATCCTGTCTACAGTGGATCCTGCCTGACTTCAAACCATCTGTAATGGACACAAAATACCAGAGACCTCTACACTGTTGGCGAGTCTCTTGGAGTAGATGGAAGCATATGTACGATCTCCAAATGGTTGACACAGTTTGAAATTTTAAAATAATGCACAGAAGTAGAAAGTACGAAAGGAGGACTTGATTTCTTGGTTAAAACTTGAGAGATTTCTGGAATCTACAGGACAATTGAAGAGCTATTTGAGTGATAAATATACTCATTGATTGGATGACTGTTTCCTTCATCATCCAATTTACATTAAACACCATCCAAGAATCTTCAAAGAGTAGGAAAATACATATTGAAAAGCACACTCTAACACAAGATATACTCAGTGTAGTGGATGTCTTGGGCTAGCACTTAAACAACTTGTAATTTGTGCTATTTCAGTCTGATAGAAGCTATCAGAATACCATGTTATGAGATAGGATGATTTATTCTAGATGCTGGTTCTAAAAGCTTGAGTTTCTAGAGTTTAGAATTTTTTTAAAATACAAAATAATGATCCATTTTAGAGAGCAGGAAGGCAAGAATAGAATTATTAATTTTTTTGGGGGGGGGTTACGTCAAACCATTTTGCTGATGGAGAGACTTAACAAACCAGAAAGATTTAATTAGGAACATTAGATTTAGGTGGGTCTAGCAGAGCATGATCAAAGCAACAAGAAGCTTAGAAATGATGGGGAATGAGGCAAGCAAAATAACTCACTTGGACAGTATGCTGTTTGGTCATGCTTACAATTTAGGTTTGAGCCCAGCTTCTGCTGAATTGAAGGAAGCTTTGGTACTATGGTCTATTTCAGTCTCTGCCTCTTCTTCAGAAAAGAAGGAAGGAAAGCGAGAGAAAGGAAAGAAAGAGGAGAAGGAGAAAATGGTAGGGAATCAGTGGCGACAAGTAGAATGCTGACTTGGAAAATTTAAGGAACTATATATCTTAAAAAAAACAAACAAACAAAGGAATGTCATCTGCTGGGAAAGCTAGGTTGAACAGCTCCATCTAGAATGAAGGCAAAGTCTCTAAATTCAATACTTAGGTCTCAGGTAAAGTAGGACATTTTTTTACTAGTCTGATGTTCCTGAACTAGTGACATTTCTTCTACTAGAAATATTTAGGACTGGGGTGATAGCATAATGGTTATGCAAAAAGACTCTCATGCCTGAGGCTACAAAGTCCCAAGTTAACCCCTAGCATGACCAAAAGCCACCCTTGAGCAGAGTTCTGGTTAAAAAAAATAATGAAATGAATATATATGTACAAACACATATATTATATTATATTATATTATATTATATTATACTATATTATATTATATAGAAGTCAGAGAGCACTGTGCTGGAAATATGGAAGGAGAGCTTTATGTAGCAGGATGTCACAGGACTGGGTGTCTCTAGAGGCTTAGAAACCTCAGGTTCAAATCTTAACTCTTTTTCAGCCACTAAGTTCCAGATGCTACTATGATGCCAACTGGACTTCCCTGGGCAGACAACTCCACCAATGTGTTCTGGAACCCCGCTTCCCCAGCGCCCTGCCCCACTAAGGAAAGAGAGACAGGCTGGGAGTATGGATCAACCTGCCAATGCCCATGTTCAGTGGGGAAGCAATTGCAGAAACCAGACCTTCCATCTTCTGCTCCCCATAATGATTCTGAGTCCATACTCCCAGAGGGTTAAAGAATAGGAAAGCTACCAGGGGAGCGGGTGGTATATGGAGTTCTGGTGGTGGGAAGTGTGTGGAATTGTACCTCTCTTAGCCTATGGCTTGTTGGTGTTTCCATTCTATAAATGAAAAAAAAAAAAACCCTCAGGTTCTTTTCTCCCCCACTACTCCTTTTTCTCTCTTTAATTTTTCCTTCTTTGACAATTTTAAGTTTGCTGCAAGTGGTAGCAATAGAGAACAAACTGGGAAAATACTTTCACATCCCTAACAAAGGTTCATGGAATCTCCGTGAAAACAAACAAACAAACAAACAAACAAACACACTAAGATTCCAGTTGTGCAAAACCTGGGAATAGGCAGCAGAGAAGAGGAACCATCGGTCATTTACATGCTTGTGAAAAAATGTTCAACCGCACTGGTAATAAAAGAAACACAGATTTGAATGCTCATGAAATGCTGCTTTTCATTTCATTTTTAAAAAAATATTTATTTGTTCCCTTTTCATGCCCTTGTGTTTTAGTGTTGTCATTGTTGGATAGGACAGAGAGAAATGGACAGGAGGGGAAAACGGGGGTGGGGGGTGTGGGGGTATGGGGGGGATAGACACCCGCAGACCTGCTTCACCTCCTGTGAAGCAACTCTCCTGCAGCAGGGGAGCTGGGGGCTTGAACCAGAACCGGGATCCTTACGTTGGTCTTTGCACTTTGCTCCGCGTGAGCTTAACCCGCTAAGCTCTCGCCCGACTCGCTGTTTTTCATTTCTTAAACTGGGGATGGGAAGAAAAATCATGCACATATTGTTATGTGAAAAACTGAGAAAGGTTATGCATATACAAACTACTGTATTTACTGTGGAAAAAAAAGATCATGCAGAGTTTTGATGAAAGTGCAGCGAGTAGTTAAGTCTCAAAACGGGTGGAAATATAGACTTATTAGACCTTCCAAAAGCAGTCACACAGTGTGTATCCAAAGTTTTGGAACTGTGTAAACCACTCGCCATAGATCATTGACTTCCTTGCAGCATTAGATAGGCCAGGAGACAGCTTACCAAGTAGAGTGCATATTTGATCATTCTTGAAGACCTGGGTTTGAGCCCCAGACCTCCACATGGGAGCATCATGCAGGGGAGCAGCTTCAATGGCTATGGAGGGCTATTTTGGTGTCTCTTTCTCTCTGTCTCTCTTCCTCCCTTCCTCTCTGCCTCTCACTGTCTAGCTGGAAGAAAAAATAAGAGTCCATTGGGAATGGTAGAATCATGCAAGAAAACAACAACATGGCAGTAAAAATAACCAAATAAATGAAGTATCATGTAATAATAATTATTATTATAAAAAGTTTCCACTGCAGAATACTGTGCCCCAGTATGGTTCCGTAGCCCCCATGTCCACTTGGTCGATTCCAAATTATATTCCTCCATGAGGATAATTTCTGGAACCATCCATTCTACCCCGGTTCCATGGCTGCCAGTTCTTAGCAACATCGCCCCGCTAGATATTCGTCGGGATGCGGCGTCATCTAAGTTCATTTCCCACGTCTACGCTCGACCTGACCTGCCAATATACACGGATATCTTCGCCCACCCTGTCCAACGCTTAACGTCTTGTCACCCAATCTGGTCCCCTACGCCTACACTGAACTTCTCTGTTCCAGACTCTTGGAAACAGAGTTGGCAGTCAGCTGAGGTAAAGAACAAACACCTCATCACAGACCCCTGCAAGCGTCAACCCGGCTTTGACCTAGCACGTTATGACTGGGCCCTCCTCAATCGCTATGGAACAGGCCATGGCCGGTATGCCGCTATGTTCCATCGCTGGGGAGCCAGAGACGACCCGAACTGCCCCTGCGGCTACAGACAGACTGTGACCCACATAGTCAATGACTGCCACCTCTCCAGATTCAAAGGAGGTCTCGAAACTTTACATCAACCTGACGCTGTTGACTGGCTACGGAAGAAGGGCAAATGCTAGAAGAAGAAGAATTATAAAAAGTTAAATTTAGGGAGTCCGGCGGTGGTGCGGGTCAAGCGCACGTGGCATAAAGTGGAAGGACTGGCTTAAAGATCAGGGTTCCAGCCCCTGGTTCCACACCTGCAGGGGAGTCGCTTCACAGGCGGTGAAGTAGGCCTGCGGGTGTCTATCTTTCTCTCCCCCTCTATGTCTTCCCCTACTCTCTCAATTTCTCTCTGTCCTATCCAACAACGACGACATCATCAACAACAACAACAACAATAATTACAACAAGGCCAACAAAAGGGAAAATAAATATAAAAAACGTTAAAAAAGTTAAATTTATGGACTTGTCATTAATATTAGACGGAAGCATGGTATTGTAGCTAAAGTTAAAAACAAAAAGTAGTTTTTATATTTTAGAAACTCTTATTAGTATCTCAAACCTATCTGCAAGAATGTGGATAAAATGGCTCCTGTGTGGTTTTTTTTGAATTAGTAATTAAAAAAAAAATTTATTTATTCCCTTTTGTTGCCCTTGTTTTATTGTTGTAGTCATTATTATTATTGATGTTGTCGTTGTTGTTGGATAGGACTGAGAGAAACAGAGAGAGGAGGGGAAGACAGAGAGGGGGAGAGAAAGACAGACACCTGCAGACCTGCTTCACCACTTGTGAAGTGACTCCCCTGCCGGTGGGGAGCCTCGAAACGGGATTCTTACACCAATCCTTGCGCTTTGCGCACGTGCGCTTAAACTTGCTGCGCTACCGCCCAACTCCCTTGAATTAGTAATTTTTAAGAATTTATATATTTGATAGGACAGAGAGAAAATGAGAGAAGAGAGGGAGATATGGAAAGAGAGACATCTACAGCATTGCTTCACCACTACTGAAGCTTCCTCTGCCCCCTGCAGGTAGGGGCCAGGGGTTTGAACCCAGATCCTCGCACATGCTAATGTGTTTGTTTGCTCAACCAGGTGTGCCACCACTCAGCCCCCAGGAAGGGCTTCTGTTTACCTCACTTTGTTGGGGCTTCCAAGTATTCTATGGCCTGCCACCTGGACCTTTCATTAAGAATTAGCCTTTCTAGGGGGTAGGTAGCATAATGGTTATACAAATAGACTCCCATGCGTGAGGCTCCAAAGTCCCAGGTTCAATCCCCTGCACCACCATAAACCAGAGCTGAGCAGTACTCTGGTAAAAAATATAAATAAATAAATAAATAAATAAATAAATAAATAAAAATCCTTTAGTGGTCCAGGAGGTGGGGCAGTGGATAAAGCATTGGACTCTGAAGCATGAGGTCCTGAGTTCGATCCCCAGCAGCACATGTACCAGAGTGATGGCTGGTTCTTTCTCTCCTCCTATGTTTCTCATGAATAAATAAACAAGTAAATTCTAAAAAAAAAAAAAAAAAAAAAAAAAAGAATTAGCCTTTCTGCCCACAGCCTTCCTGCAGAACAACTCCTACCTCTACTTCAGAACCCAGGAAAATCCTGCTTCTTCAGGGAAGCAGGTCTGCATTCTCCAATGGGATGAGTCACTGTGTTGATATGCTCTCATGGCATCTGACTACATCTCTTGCAGCCCTATCTTAATTCTACTTAAGTGGCTAATTAGAAAATTGTCTACTAACTGCATAATGAATGCCATCAACCCTCTGATGACCTCTACTCTCTTACTTCTGGTGTTTTTCTTCTTCTCCTCCTCCACCTTCCCCTTCTCTTCCTTCTCATTTTCCTCCTCTTCCTCCCTCTTCCTCCTCCCTCCTTCTCCTCCTTCTCCTCCTCCTTCTTCTTCTCGTTCTCTTTCCTCCTCTTCTTGTTCTCTTTCTCCTCCTCCTCCTTCTTCTTTATTAGATTAATTCATTTATTAGTATTAGACAGAGAGAAAGAACTAGAGCATCACTCTGGTACATGTGATACTGATACAAACTCAAGACCTCATGATTGAGGATTGAATGCTCTAGCCATTGCACCGCCTCCAGGCCATTTGGTTGTATCTTCTAACTTCCCACAACGTAACAGGAGTTTAATATAAGATAGGATGAATTAATTGATTTCTAAAAATGGTCTCAACAAATTCATCCAAATTCCATGACTAACTCTCTTCTTTGGTTGTTTATGAGTGTAATATGGGAAGGGGAGGGCTCAGGAGACAGCATAGTGGTTATGCATAAGGCCTTTGTGCCTGAGACTCTAAAGTCCTAGGTTCAATTCCCAGCACTGCCATAAACCTGAGCTGAACAGTACTCTGGAAAAAAAAAAAAATCTGTAACTTCCTAAAGACAATTGCGGAAGGAGAGGTTTTAAAAGAAGGTGGTCTTAGACCAGCAAGATAGCTTACCTTGCCAGGCATTTAACTTGCCATGCACATCACCAAGGTTCGAACCTAGTCCTCACTGCACTGAAGGAAGATTTGCTGGTATGTATCATTCTTTCTCTCATTCTGTCATATCTGGATTCCTGGAATACACACACACACACACACACACACACACACACACACACACACACACACACACACACACGTGACTTCCGGTTCTTCTTTTTACCTTTGATTTCAGTGGTTTTAGAAAAAGAGGGTATCCCCTTTGCCTTATGGGAAAACCAAAATCTATAAAACACCAATGGGTGTCTGAGAGATGGGTGGGTAGGAGGGACAAGGAGAAACTTAAGAGACCCAGTGTGACATCAATTTTATTTCATTAGTTCTGGAATAAATGTCTTCAGTGCAGCTATGTTCTCTTGGCTTCTGGCCTAAAATAATCAGATTATTATCTTTTTTTTAAAAAAAAATATTCAAGGAGGGATGTGTCTGCTCATTAGGTAATGAATGAGACTTATTTATGCTCTGCATTAAATTAGCTCCATTTCCAGAGCCAAGGAGCCTACTTCCTGGCTCCCTGACTTTCATCATCTGGACAACAGAAATAGGAGGCAATAGGAAAAAAAAAATCACTGCTAAGTTCAATTGTATTTCCTGGTTGTTCACATGAACACACTAGCTCATTTTTGAAGAGGCTAGGCCAGACTGTCTGTGGGGTTTGTCTGAATGCTTCTCCCAGTTTGAGTCAAGTAGAATTTTTTTTTTTTTTGGTACAAAATTTCCATATCGATGATGGTAGGAAAGAGGCAATATTACTTAGTTCTCTTTCTCTAATCTTGTCTCACTAGACATACTTTATTTTATTTATTTTTAGTTTTTATTTATATTTAATTATTTATTCCCTTTTTTTTATGCCCTTGTTGTTTTATTGTTGTCATTATTATTGTTGTTGATGATGATGCCGTTGTCAGATAGGACAGAGAGAAATGGGAGAGGAGGGGAAGACGGAGAGGGGGAGAGAAAGACACCTGCAGACCAGTTGCTTCACTGCCTGTGAAGCAACTCCCCTGCAGGTGGAGAGCCGGGGGCTCCAACCCGGATCCTTATGGGGGTCCTTACACTTTGTGACACGTGCACTTAATCCGCTGTGCTACTGCCCGACCCCCAGATTTTACTTTTTAAAAATCATTTATTTGCTTATTTCTTTTTATGACAGATAGAGTGACACCACCACAGTACCACTCAACTTTGGTTTATTGTGGTTCTGGGGATCGAACCTGAGGTCTCTGGGGCCTCGGGCATGTAAATCTTGTGCCTGAGCCTTGACTTAGCCTTTTCAATAAAGCTCTATAACTTTTTGCTAGAGATCCTGAAAATGTTCACCATAGAAATTCCAAAGTACTTTTTTTTTTAAAAAAATTATTTATTCCCTTTTGTTGCTCTTGTTGTTTTATTGTTGTTATTGTTGTTAGGACAGAGACAAATGGAGAGGAGGGGATGACAGAGAGGGGCAGAGAAAGACGGACACCTGCAGACCTGCTTCATCATCTGTGAAGCAGGTGGGGAGCTGGGGCTCCAACCAGGATCCTTACGATGGTCCTTGCACTTTGTGCCATGTGCGTTTAACCCGCTGCGCTACCACGGACTCCCAGTACTTTTAATAAGTTCCCTAAACAGAGAGTGTATAAATTATTCAGAAGAATAACATTTGGAAGCTTGTGAATATGGAAACCAATCAGCACTGAAAGACTCATAGCTGTACCTTCTCAACAGGGAGCTGCTTTCTTGTCTGACAGAGCAATGCCGCCTGCTTTTCCTTCACTTTAACAAGTAATCACTTGACCAAGGCTGCTTACCTAAACTACTGGCTCATCATTTGAACTAAGCCTGTAATTCATTTTCTTCCTACTCTAGCAAATCTCTCTTTAGCTTTCAAAAAATAATTTTAAAATATTTATTTATTTATTGGATAGAGATAGAGAGAAACTGAGAGGGATATATATATATATATATATATATATATATATATATATAGAGAGAGAGAGAGAGAGAGAGAGAGAGAGAGAGAGTGGGAGAGAGAGAGAGAGAGAGAGAGAGAGAAAGAGAGAAACTGCTTCGGTCGGGAAGGTGGGGCTTAGGGGCTTGAACCCAGATCCTTGCACATGGGAACATGTGTGCTTAATTGGGTGTGTCACCACCATCACTCCCATTCCCTGCCCTCTTCTAAAGCAAATGTTTGCTGCACACAAAAAGATTTCTTTTTTGTTTTTGAAAATGCATCATTGCTATTTGAATACTTAGAGAGATAACTAACTATGCAGGGGTTAAAAAAAAAAGTTCCAGGAAAAACACGCCAGCTGTTTCAGTCCAGTCTATGGGTGACTTGTTGGCTCCAGCTTGGCACCCAGTCTCCAGCATACTAGAGGAAGTTCAGGTGTCCTGATGTCTTTCCCCTTCTCTGTCTGTCTCTCTTTGTCTCTGGAAAAAGTCAGCCAGGAGCAGTGAAGTGTTGGTGATGACCAAAAAAAAAAAGAGTTTGACTTCCCAGCACCAGAAAAAGTGAAAGAATGGTGTTCTTGCATCTCTCTCTCTCTCTTTCTCTCTCTTTTCCCCTCCTTCCCTCTTTCCCTCTCTCTCTTAGTAGAAATAAATGAATAGCAAAAATTGTGACCAGAGGGGCCAGACAATGGCACACCCAGTTGAGTGCACATATCATCATACACAAGGAACAAAGTTTGAGCCCCTGGTCGCCACTTGTGTGTGTGTGTGTGTATGTGGGGGGAGTTTCATGAGTGGTGGAGCAGGGCTGCAGGTGTCTCTATGTCTCTCTCCCTCTCTATCGCCCATTCCCATCTCAACTTCTCTTTGTCCTATCAAATTAAAAAAAAAGTGTGGGGCTGGATGGTGGTGCATCTGGTTAAGAACACATGTTATAATGCATAGGGACCTCAGTTAGAGCCCCCCAGTCCCTAACTGCAGGGGGAAAGCCTTGTGAGTGGTGAAGCTCGGTTGCACATATCTCTCTGTCTTTCTTCCCTTCTAGCTCCCCCTTCCCTCTCAAATTCTGACTGTCTTTATCTAATAAGTAAATAAAGATCATTTTAAAAAAGTGACCAGGATGGATGTTAAATATCAATGTATTTGGTATTAAAATTATTTTGAATTGTTTTGTTAATTAATCCTTTCTTAAATAAAAAAATTAAAAAAATTATTTTGAATTAACAGCATGATAAGCAAAGGAGCAAGCATAGTTCAGGCTAGAGAGACACATAAGTAGTAAACCCATAAAAATGATGATCTTGAAGATAATCAAAGAAATGCAAATTAAAAGAAATGATTCTACACCCTATTTTCCCTATCAAATTGGCAATGGTGAAAAGAATTGATAATAGCACAGTTGTGAATGTGTAGAAGAGGGGCTGATAAAGTTCTTGCAGGAAATAAACTAAAAACTTTTTCTAGAAGGTAATATGATATGTTTCAGTAATCCCTCAAGAGTAGCATCTACCTAAGAGATTGTCTGGTACTGAAGTATTATTTTTTAAAATCCTATTTAGTGACATGATAAAATGGCATGATATTAAGTAAAAAAGATCATTTTACAAAATGATAATTAGTGTGTTCTTAAAAAACATTTTATTGTTATTAATTTATTTATAAAATAAAAAATATTGACAAGATCATAGGATAAGAGGGGTATAATTCCACACAATTCCCACCAGCAGAGTTCCATATCCCATCCCCTCCCCTGATAACTTTCCTATTCTTTATTCCTCTGGGAGTATGGACCCAAGGTCACTGTGGGATGCAGAAGGTGGAAGGTCTGGCTTCTGTAATTGCTTCTCCACTGAGCATGGGCATTGGTGGGTTGATCCATACTCCCAGCTTGTTTCTATCTTTCCCTAGTGGGGCAGGGTTCTGGAGAGGTGAGGGTCCAGCGTACATTGGTGAGGTCCTCTGTCCAGGGAAGTCAGGTTGGCATCATGGTAGCATCTGCAACTTGGTGACTGAAAAAGCATTAAGATATAAAGCAGAGCAAATTAATAGTAGGAACCTACAGGCAAGAATACAACAGATGAGAACGCCAGTTCTGAATATATATTCCTTCAATCTAAGCACTTAAGTTTCAAATAGGTAACCTGATTGAATTTTAACAGTGGGCTCAAAATTTTAATACATTTCTAATAATGACTGTTTAATTGAAATATTAAATCACCGAGGTCTTGCATGACACAGCAAATTCTAACCATGAGATTTTTCAAAGTCAACCAAATTTCCCAATAACTTGGTTACAATAATAACTATCGATTGCCTTCTTAAACTCCAAGATAGCAGGATCCCTCCCCTTTCTCTATAAAGCCCATATTTCTTTTAAACAAACATTTGAAGGTTTCTTTATTTGTTTCATTTGATAGGACAAAGAAATTGACAATGGAAGGAGAGATAGAGAGGGACAAAGAGAGAAACCTGTAGCACTGCTTCACCACTTGTGAAGCTACCTCCCTGCAGGTGGGGACTGGGGACTGTGGACTTGAAACAAGTCCTTGCGCATGGTAACGTGCACTCAACTGGATGTGTCACCAGCTGGCCCCATAAGAATCACTTTTATAGTGAAAACACTTTACAGAAAGATGGAGAGATAGACAGGAAGCTGGAATTAATGATAATAAAAATATAGATCAAAATTATATGCTCATAGTGGGAGGATAAAATGATTATCTACACAACCCATTCTGGCCCATTTTTAATGCAATTACTAATAAAAATATTTCATTACAAAATGAAATATCTGGACAAGTGCTATGCAATTGAAATGATGAGGATATAGGTAGAAGTTAGGAACCTTTTGACCCAACTGGCATATATAAAACCATCACAGCCATCATTTTTTTTCTCTAGTTCAAGTTGGCTACATGATGCTGTCACTGCCCAACATGCCATTAAATACATCCTCTTATGCCTTTACCCTTAAGGTAAAATAGTCCACTGACTTCTGCACAAAGTAAATGCAAACAAAATAAAGTTCTGGAATAGAAACTTGAACAAAATATCATCCCAAATATGTTTGACCTCACACTCCAAAAAAGAAAATATATATTCCTGACTCCTTATAACTTGGCCCACAAGACCTTGCACAAGAGGACCCCTCCCATCTCCCTTCTTTCCTTCCATTCCTTTTTCATCTCCACAGTCTACCCGGCTTGCTTTCAGTTAGTTCCTCAGGCATGCCAAGTCTTATCTGTCCTGGAGGTTGGCAAGGGTTTGGACTGTCCTCCCCGCTACATTCCCAGGCCCTGTTCCAATTTTTTCCCTGGGGATTATCTCAGTCTTATATTCTTTCTTAGAGAATTTCTTCCTGCCTACCTAAATAAGGTCTCTTTTTCTCTTTTTTCTTCTCTTTCTCTCTCTCATTCTCTTCCTTTGTTTCTCTCTTTCTCTTTCTTTTGCTCTTTCATTCTTCCTTTCTTTTTATTGCCACCAGGGTTATATCTGAGACTAAGTGCCTACATGACAAATCCATCGCTCGCAACATCCATTTTCCCTTTTCCTTTATTTTGATAGGACAGAGAGAATTTCAAGAGAGCAAATAGAGAGGGAGACACACAGAGAAAGACCTGTGGTACTAGCTTTACTGTTGCTTGTGAAGCTTCTTTCCTGCAAGTGGGGAGCAGGGGCTTGAACCCAGTTCTTCTGCATGGTAATGTGTGTGCCTAACCAGGTGAACCACTGCCCAGCCAGAGGAGGCCTTTCTTAATTCCAACCCCTATTAATTTTCCTCACAGAAATGATAGCTTGTTGTTACAATCAGGCTCTCCAGTGATTTACTTACTTTATTGATAGTGCCAGCCATGAAACTTTAAGACCTATGTCCTTTTCATCATCATATCTACAGATCAGAAGAGGATACCTAGCACCACATACTGAATACAAACGTTCTGAATGAATCAATAACATACTAGCGTTGTGTTTAAGCTGCACAGTGCTGTGAACTCTTGGGTCGAATTTAATATACTTGATGTTGTTGGTTATGGCATCAAATTCCTAAAAAAGGGTTTTATTTCCACAATGGCTTCCACTGTACACTTTGCAAGATGGTACTCAGGACCCACCTCTACTTATTTCCCAGACTGTTAGCTTCTGCAAACCCAGGGACAGGGCCTCAGTTACTCAAATCCTACTTGCTGAGATGGTGCTGTGAACCAATATCCGCCCCCCCCCCCCCCCCAAATCACTGTCTAGACCCTGTGGAACACTGAGAATTTACGCCTCTGAGGTTCCTCTCCACATCTGACCTTTATAAATGTGACTTCGTAGGGAACTGTGGCTTCTGAACAGATGGTTGGGATGGTTTTTACTAATTGCTGGAGTTTATGTTGTTTTCATAAGCTACTAAACCACTGAAAAGTTTGTTTGCATTCTTTGATAAATGTAGAACACTTCTGCTCCATAGGTCTGCTTTCTGAGCAGTCACTCTAGCTTCATTTGTAAAGCAACAGAGTCAGAGGGGCTAGACAGTGAGTGGTGGACCCAGTTGAGCACACATGTACCAAATCATTGTAGTCACTCTGAAAAATAAAATACATGAATCTTTTTGGCTTTCATAGTCTAACACTTTAAGAAGGTAATCCTGCAAATATGGCTTTAATGTACGCTAAATGTTGTTCTGACTAATGTCACAATCATGGGCAAACACTTGCAGAATATTTCTAATGTGTTGAATTTTTTTCAGTTAGTCACTGGTATCAAATCTTTTTATAATTCATGTTTGATTTTGTGAGAATGTAGAGAGAGCCATTAGTATTCTATGAACAAGGTGTGGCTATAAGAAAGTATCTATGTCCAAGTCTTTATTTTAGCTTTCTTCTGAGGAATCAAGGGATAACACAGAATTTTTAAATTTTCCTTTTTAAAAACCCAGTCTATGGTAGCTGAGTAGTGCTTTTACACATCTCATAAAAAAAAGGTATTATACCATGACCAGCACCAAAGTACCAAAATCAACCCTTTTAGACCCTGATTCTACAGATGTATTTATATATCCATCTGTTAGCTACTCATCCTCTTTGGATTCTTAGGTTGCTTCCACACCCTGGCTACTGTAAAAACTCTCTTGTAGCTCTTGCTTACGGTGACAAACAGCTTCTAATTTCAGAGAGTGGAAACTGGCTCATCTGAAATACAAAGTCTAGAGCTGGTCATTGAGGAACAATGTATAAAACATAGGGGTCCTGAGGCAGGGAAGATAGCATAATGATTATGCAAACAGCTTAACAGCATGACTGAGGCTCCAAAGTCCCAGATTCAATCCCTCACACCACCATAAGCCAGAGCTGAGCAGTGTTCTGGTATTTCTCTCTCTCTCCCTCAAAATAAAATAAAATAAAATATTGAAAACACAGGGGTCCCTTTCTAGGATGTCAACTCTTGCTTTTGTTCCTGCTTTATCTTAAAATTTTTTTTAAAAGACTTATTTATTTACTTTGGCAGAACAGAGAGACATTGTGAAGGAAAGAGGAAGTAGAGAGAAAGATGAGTGGGGACCAGGGGTTTTTCTTTTCTTTTTTTGCAGAGCACTGATCAGGTCTGGTGGCGCAGGCACCGCCATGCGAGCTGCTTGACATGTTACCAGCTTCACAGGAAGTTCAGCACGGCTGGACTCTCCAGGCCAAACTGAAACCATCTTGCCTTTTGCCACATATAGGGCTTGCGATTAAGCTCTGTGTGGTCTTAATAATATTTACCTATGGCCAGACTCAGAGCCCGACCAATAATGAAAATAATGACAAAACCTGCACTGCACTCTGTAAGACTGATCATAATGGAACAAGCAATACCAGTAATGCAGAATTTTTCAGGAGACTCCAAGAGGAAGAATTGTTTCCCCCTTTATCTACACCACTTCCTTTAGTATTCCCCCTAAAATATAATGAAAGACTGGTGGTTCCCATAGTGGAGGGGCCACCTTCCATAGCATAATTAATAAATGGAAAGTTATGGTACCCGCCTAGATACAATGGGCCTTTTAATCTACCACCCACCACTATGCTCCCACTTCCTTATGCAGGAATAGTACACGAGAACCTAGGTCACATAGTGAGCATACACAGAAGATGGATTCCAGCTAGAGAGCTTAACTTTATGGAGAGGCTGGCCAGGTCAGCACCACCTGGGTGCCTTCTCAGGAACAAAACAAAACTCCTTGATCAAACAGTGGAACAGATTTTATGAAAAATGGGCTGTTCAATTTGTTTAAAGCCCCTAGAAACATAACAAGCTTGAACTTTCTATGAACCATTGGCTTCTGATGCATAGGGGCAAGAGAATGGCATAAACATGCAGGTAGAATATTAATCTTAATCAATAGGACATTTGCCCAGCACACAGGTACAGGAATAACAAAAGACACAGAAACTGTGGTGTGATCTCTAGGGAGGAAAGTGCCCCTGGAATGTGAATGTTCTACAAAGCAGGAGGTGTTCCCTACCTGTGCTGTTCTTACTTGGTGATTTTTGTTTTAATAATCAAAGCCTTGGTAATTTTTGTATTAGTGACCAAAGCCTTGGTGAATTTTGTTTTAATAATCAATACCTTGGTGACTTTTGTTTTAGTGATCTAAGCCTTATGAGACTATAAAAATAAAGTTCTGCTTAACTAAGACAGGTGTCTGCTTGAGCTTGATTCAGCATCAACTCACTCGTCTCTCATGTCTCTCATTCTTCATTCCCCTCCTCCTCCAGGTTACCCTAATAACCTGGCCCCTGGCAGTCTGGCTTTAATGCTGGAGATTGAACCTGGGAGCTCAGAGCCTCCAGCATAAAAGTTGTTTTTCACAACCACAAATGTTTTATTAAAGTCATTCCTTGAAGACATTAAGCCTTTTCAGATGTGTACCTTTCAAAAAATAATTGCCTTTCAAATGTGCAAACTTTGCAAATCTCCTCTCAGGAGTAGACACTGGACTCCCTGTACGCACACACCAAATCTCTTCAGCTAAAATGACTCTCCTCAGTGGGTGAAGTGTGGCTTGTCAGCACCACTGGGTGGCCTGTCTCACACTCAGGGTATTCCCAACTGAGGGAAAGCTCCTAAGAACCTCAACGCATCGAATACACCTACATATGGAGATACTGAGACCCTATCACAGCCCTTCACCCACAAAAGACACTGCAGGCCACTCTCATAAGAGAAAGTGGCTGAGTAACTGGGAAACAGAACAATTTCTTTTCTTTCTTTCTTTCTTTCTTTCTTTCTTTCTTTCTTTCTTTCTTTCTATCTTTCTATCTTTCTTTCTTTCTTTCTTTCTTTATTTCTTTCATTCTAGCCTCAGAGGTGAGAGTCTTTTTGCAGAACCATTATGTTATGTAGCTTCCATCCCAGAACAATTTTCTAAGTACTCAGTCATTAAGATATTTTTGAATGATAAACAGGGAGACAATTAAATCACTCTAAGTGGTTTTTAAAAATTTAATATTGTATTTATTTATTCATTCTTATGTTTACCAGAGCACTGCTCAGCTTATGAGTATGTCAAGGATTGAACCTGAGACCTTGGAGCTTCAGATACGAAAGTTCCTTATATAATCACTATGCTATCTTCTGGGCCCCAAGTATATGGATTTAAATAGTCTAAGCATATATTGTGTTTTCTATACACTTCAGATTTTGTTATACAATATTATTATACCTTGAAGTAGTCTATGTACATACACACATATGCATATATACATATCTATAACCTTATAAAAATATCTGGAATCAAAGAACTACAAACATCAGCCTATATTAATTGTGATTGTCATAAGTAACCCTAGAAAATAGTATTAATCAGATGTAGTACTCAAACACTGCCTATTGCTTGATATAATATTCAAACCATAATACTTGATATAGTGTAGTGTGACTCACGTATTATTACGCATGGCAGACTAGCATAGAAATGCCAAGAGTAGGAAATGGTATTGTTTACTGAAGACTACAACTAGCACTACAATGTGTTCTTCAATCTTTTTTAGGGAAAGTCAAAGGAAAATGACAGAGAGAATCATTATGACTTTGAATGTGTATTAAAGAAAGAAGTCAGCTAGTTAGGCATTCAGTCTTCCAGAATATGTGTAGTCATCAGTGGGCACCTGGAATGAGACCATGGCTGAACACAGGAAGTAGTCTTTCTTTTTTATTTTTAAGATTTTACTTACTTATTTATTCATGAAGAAGATAGGAGGAGAGAAAACCAGACATCACTCTGGTACATGAGCTACCAGGGATTGAAGTTAGGACCTCATGGTTGAGAGTCTAGTGCTTTATCCACTGTGCTACCTCCCAGACCGCCAGGAAGTGTTTTTTTTTATTGTTGTAGTTATTATTGATGCCATTGTTGTTGGATAGGACAGAGAGAAATGAAGAGAGGAGGAGAAGACAGAGAGGGGGAGAGAAAGATAGACACCTGTAGACCTGCTTCACTGCCTGTGAAGTGATTCTCCTGCAGGTGGGGAGTCAGGGGCTCAAACCGGGATCCTTATGCAGGTCCTTGCACTTTGCGCCATGTGCGCTTAACCCGCTGCACTACTGCCCGACTCTGTTTTTGACACTGTTTTTGACAGTGTACCTGTGCTTTCAGAAACTCCACTAGCCATTTTCAGTCATTCAGTGGCAATTAGTGTCTGTTAAAATAGTGGTGTACTAGCTAAATAATCTGACTAATAAACTAGGCTACCAAAAAGCTGATTTGAGGTGGGAAAAGATAATACTATATAGAAGTCAGGCCGAGTTATGCTTGGGGAGACCAACCCAGCAGACTCTAAGCTAGGGACCATCCACGGCGACTTTTGCATCCAAGTTGGCAGGAACATTATTCATGGCAGTGATTCTGTGGAGAGTGCAGAGAAGGAGATTGGCTTGTGGTTTCGTCCAGAGGAACTAGTAGATTACAAGAGCTGTGCTCAGAACTGGATCTATGAGTGACATGAAATCAGACTACAGTGATTTCTCCATTCCATTCCCTTTCCTTCCCAAGGGCCATGGACCAGACTATCGCACATATAGTTATTTCCGAGAACTTCCTTGTAATCTGGAGTGAAATTTTTGGAGCTATTAAGTGCTCCCTATACAGTATTAAGTGCTACCATCAAATTAAAATATTTTATCCCAGCTGGTAACTGAAAAAAAAAAGTCTGGAATATTCCTGTTGTCAGTCAATATTTTCTCTGACTTGTGGGACAATCTCCCTGGGAAGTCAAATTACCACGGAAAAAGTTGGTTGGTGAAAATCAAGTCAGTTTTCTCAACGTCTCTCTCCCCCTTACCCTCCTTCACTCTCCCCCAGCCTGTATCCTCTTCCCTCTCAATTTCTCTCTGTCTCTACCCAAAATAAATGAATGAATGAAGGGGAGGTGCCGGTGGCAGCACACTTGATACACCATCAAGCACAAGGAGCCAGGTTCAAGCCCTTAGTCTCACCAAGAGGGGGTGGGAGCTTCATGAGTGGTAAAGCAGGTGTTTCCCCCTCTATCCTTCTCTATCTCCCTTTTCCTCTCAATCTCTATCCAAAATAAATAAATAAATAAATAAATAAATAAATAAATAGTTTAAAATGTTTTTAAAAGTTCAGAAAGAGGGGCCTTATTTGAGGAATCCTGAGATTTCCAAACAGACATAGTGGGCCTAGACCTTGAATAAATCCCTCTCTCCATTGCTACCAGCTATTTCTATCAGGAACAACAAAATAGACCCCTTTGTGGGACCCCCATAGGACCTTGCCCTCAACTTGGATCAACAATGACAGAGAATGTAACATACTCTATGCTATACCTGAGGAAGATGGGTCCTGACATTGGGGCAGCTTGGAACGTTCCTACTCATGACCACAGAATGTGAACTCAGATCTACAGGGATGCAGAGGTCACATAGGCTCCCAAGCTGAATATGGGTCCCAGATCACATCAAATCCATGGGGTTTACAGTCAACAATATTTATACACCTTTCCCATATTTGGGAGCTACTCTCTTCCCTGATCCAGCTTTCTGGTCCTTTTTCCAGCCATGACATCATCTCTCCAGACAATAACTTGGATCCATCTGCATATCAGACTTCAGGCTCAGGTGAAACAAAAACAAAAGCAAAAAACAAAAAACTAGTATGCTGGGCTGAGCTTCACTGACGCCAGACAGATGACCAGGGACTCATGGCTGAGCTGTACGCAGTATCTCTTTATTCATGCAGAACGCAGCACAATCTAAGCCAAATTAAACTAAACTAACTAAACTAAAATCACAATTCTGTCCTTATATATATATACTTGCCAAGTAGGGTGTAAACAGGATGTGATGTAGAGAGGGTGGAGCGAAAAGTGACTGGTGCAAATCAGGGTGTACTACGAGAGGGGGTGGAGCAAAAAGATATCATGAACCAGTGGGGATTAAACCAATGCCCTGCAGGCAGGGTGGTGCTTAGTTAACAGTGGTTATGTAAATAGAATACAGTGTTAAGCAGGGGGGATTAAACCAATGAAACAGAAGGGGTTTTTAGAAGCAGAATTAGAAGCATACCAACACTAGTATATCCACAGACCCTTTAGAATATAACTAAAATTGGAGTCAGGCGGTAGGCAGCAGGTTAAGCGCATGTGTTGCAAAGTGCAAGGATCGGTGTAAGGATCCTGGTTCGAGCCCCTGGCTCCCCACCTGCAGAGGAGTCGCTTCACAAGCGGTGAAGCAGGTCTGCAGGTGTCTAGCTTTCTCTCCCCCTATGCCTTCCCCTCCTCTCTCCATTTCTCTCTGTCCTATTTAACAATGATGACATCAATAATAATAATAATAATTACAACAATAAAACACAAGGGCAACAAAAGGGAATAAATATATTTTAGTTGTATTCTAATAAATATTAGAATATAACTAAAATATGCCTACTAGCTATCTACAAAATGGAGACACCCCTCTCCCCCAACTCTTCATCTGCACTACTCCAGCCTTTAGGTTCATGATTGGCCAACAATTTTTTTGGCTTTCTATGTTAACTCTCTTTTCAGCCACAAAGTTCCAGATGCTAGCATGATGCCAACCAGACTTCCCTGGACAGACAACCCCACCAATGTGTCCTGAAGCTCCACTTCCCCAGAACCCCGCCCCACTAGGGAAAGAGAGAGAGGCAGGCTGGGAGTATGGATCGACCTGTCAATGCCCATGTTCAATGGGGAAGCAATCACAGAAGCCAGACCTTCCACCTTCTGCATCCCACAATGACCTTGGGTCCATGCTCCCAGAGGGATAAAGAATAGGAAAGCTATCAGGGGAGGGGATGGGATATGGAGTTCTGGTGGTGGGAATTGTGTGGAGTTGTACCCCTCTTATCCTATGGTTTTTGTCAGTGTTTCCTTTTCATAAATAAAATAAAATAAAAATCAGAAGAAACAAAGAGCTCATAGTCTTCTCATAGTCTTAATGAGAAGCAGCATCCTGAAGAATGAGATGAATCTGAAATGATTTTAAGTCAATGTCTGTGTCTTTTTCAGAGCTTCAGAATATATATTCAAATTCTCTTTTCAATACATTCTGGTGATAATTGTTCAAGACCACAAGGTAAAACTTCTAAATTTTATTCTAAAGGGTCCTGGTAACTTATTTGTTTCCTAGGCTCAGATATTCAGGTCAGTCTTCTGTGAGCATGATTCTCTTTTCTCTTATATCAAAGTCCTACCTGCACAACTAAGAGAGGTTTCCCTCATAATAGTGTGTCAACTTGCACTCGAAACAATATTATCTACTTCCCCTGCCCTTGACCTTTACCTTTCAGTCATTATACCAGAGATACCACGTTTTAGAGAAGTTGAAGTATTGCACACTGGAGGCCGGGCGGTATCGCACTGGGATAAACACACATAGTGCAAAGTGAACACACCGGTGAAAGGATCCCGGTTCGAGCCCCCAGCTCCCTACCTGCAAGGAAGCCGCTTCTCAAGCAGTGAATCAGGTCTGCAGGTGTCTATCTTTCTCTTCCCCTCCTCTCGATTTTTCTCTGTCTTATCCAACAACAATAAGAAGAACAAGCATTTAAAAAAAAAGAGAGAGAGAGATGGTTGCCAGGAGCAATGCAAGCCCCAGCAATAACCCTGGAGGCAAAATAAAATAAAATAAAATATTAAAAAAAGAAACATTACACACTAATGTTACGCTGACACTTAGCATTTGCACATAGCACTAGTAAACAAGTTAGCAACTAAAGGGCATAATTTCTACCTTATGGCCTCTCTGCCAATTTTCTTGGTTAGAGTAACTGAGAGGTAGGGCGATATCTCAGAGATGGAGCACAGGGTTTGCATGCCAGGGGTCCTAGTTTCCATCCCCAGCACTGCTATATGCCAGAGTTGGGCAGTGACCTCTCTCTCTCTCATGAAATACTCTGTTTCTAAAAAAAAAAAAAACAAAATGTATCCAGCTACTTTTCAAAATCAAGTAAAGAAAGGACATTGAACAAACTGAACTTCTCACCTCCCCTATGAATGGAATTCAGGAATTGAATGTCCTGGTTGAATTATTAACAGCATTAGCTTTCTCAGGAGCAAGACAAACGGGTCTTTCTTTTAAATCTTGATATCTTTTGCATGGAGGTGCCAACTGCTTTGGCTCTGGATTATTTGTCAAGGGTGATGATCTAGCAAACTGCCTTGGGAGAGTGAGGCAGTGTCTGTCACAAGAGAAATGACCTCTGTGCTTCTGTTCAGTGTTATGAACTGGCTTCCCTACGCTCAAAGTTTCTCTCAACTGATGACGCTACTCATCAAGTCCTGTGTCTCTGACCCCGAGAGCCTCCGGCCTTCTGCCAGCGTCATTGAAACTATGTCTGAGTAGCACCTTCAACTTGAAAGTAGGGTCCAATATCACACCCTCCACACCTCTGGAGAGTCAGCACTCAAAACAAAAGATCCCTTAAATGAACTCATTTGGAAACCTTCTGGAGAGGGGGGCGGGGGCTTATCCTTCTTCTGACTCATTTCAGTTACCTCAAGAAAAAGCCCAAAAGCTCTTGGCAGGCAGCTGTTTCACAATATATTTTCATTCTCGTACCAGTGTGTGTAAGTCAGCCAGTGTTTAGTTTAGATATCAGTGTTGACTTAGAACTGTTGGCAGCAGTGTATTTGGACTTGGCTGAACACTGACTTGTATGATGGGAACGGACTATTTATCTATTTATTTAAGCATTACCTAGTCCTGTAGGAACTACAGGCTTTGGAGTTTCTACTTGCTTCTGCTTCAGTGTCTCTAATGGGTGAGGCCATAGTTTTGATTCATGAGACTAAAGTTTCATTCTCTCTTTCTAAAGCTAATGACCAATTATCCTCTCCTTTCTTTTTTTTTTTTTGTCACATACATGATTTTATCACTTCTAGTTGCTTTTTCACTCATATAAACACACACACACACACACACACACACACACACACACACATACACACACAGAGAGAGAGAGAGAGAGAGAGAGAGATCATAAAACTAAAGCTTCCTCCAGTGTCACAGTTCCTGCCATGTAGTGCCAGGCCTTTGAACTTGGACCATGGGCATGGCAATGGTCTAAAGATAGCTTCCAGCTAGTATTTATATAATTGGAACACAAAATTCTGACTTGGGTGTCTGTTTTTCCATTTGTTCCAGAAGTAGATTTGCATTTTAGGGTTCCTGGTAAAGCTGAGGCTGGCACCCTTTACCAAAAGGAAATGACTGTGTCCTTCTGTAAGGCAGATGGCCAAGTAGCCAACTATCTCCTCTGTCAATTGTAACTCCAGGAGCCTTATTGAGGGTTGGTGCCAAGCACGCAGGAATCCAGGGAGAACTATGCTTTCTGAAGGTAAACAAATGACTTAAACTCAGTGGTCACTAAGAGTTGTCTTAGAAACGGCCTGGTCTATTGGGAGGGAAGAATTGCTAGGATCAAGGAGAGAGCGTTTGCTTCTAGTTTTGCAACATTTTCTGTGACCCTGGGAAGGTCATTTGACCTCACCTGAGTCTTGGTTTTTCCAGCTGTGAAATGGTAATAATAGCACTTGCTCTGCCTATATCACAACATTGTTTTTGAGCATCAAAGGAAATAGCTCCAATTGGGTGAATGTAACAATCAAAGAACCCTTGGCTCAGCATCCTGATTTCAAGTTTGGAAGAGCTTTACACGGAGGCCTTACTAGGAAGGGGTTTATCCATCACACTCTTTTAAGAGCTGCTGCCTCCCTTTTCTTTTGAACTGAATAAAATTGCCACTCAGAAGAATTCAGCCAATACAGCTTTGGAAGCTGAGCACATACAATTGAGGTATTTAGATCACGAGAAAAGAGATTTATTTGTGTGTGTGTGTGTGGGGGGGGGGAGGCACTTTTGTAATGATAAACTGAATCAAAGCAAAACAGAAGAATACAACATCAAAAAGGAACACAAAGTTATCAAAGTTGTCATTTATTTCTGGCTTTTTAGATTTTCTTCAAGGAGTTCAAACTAGGGACCTAACCTAGATTTAATTGGTTCTGCAGAACCTTGAACAGAACGAAGGCCACCTGAAGGCCACCCGACAGCTTCTCAATTTCTCAATTTTGCCAGTGCTTGTAGAAGCAAACCTCTAGCTCTGTGATCAGAGCTATGTGTTTCCACAGGACACAGAGTGTGAGAAACAAAGTTAACATAGCGTTAATTTTTAAGTTGTCCTAAGGCATAGTAATATACATTAAGATCATTTTTCAAAAGAGATAGACAATAAAATATGTAAGTATATGTTTACTGAGATGTTTACAAAAATGACTTGAAGATAAGCATTTTTTGACTTAAAAATAATTCTGTGAAGAAACCTATCCATTTCCTTTTGATTTTAGCAATCATTGCTAAATGTGGTATATTTGCCTTTATATACATTTTTAAATATTATATTTATGAGAGAGACACACAGAAAGTGAAAACAGGGCACTACCAAGCCCTGGCTTTTGGGGGTACCTGGGATTGAATCTGAGACTTCAGAACCTCAGGCATGAAAATCTTTTGCATAATCATCGTGCTGTTTCCCCTGCCCACCGCATATACATTTTTAATGGCACTGAATAAAATAGAAAGGAAACAATCTCCAGAGGAGCATTAAAAAAAAACTTCAAATTTCATTTTTAGAATAGTCTGTGAATGGTTACTATACTTTATGGTGTTGCCTTAAAAACTGATCACCAGTTTCATATTTCTGTGAGATAATCTTTTCCATAATGGATCTATGCTTTGGCTGTGAGATAAAATGGTGAATTATTTACTTATAGATACATTATCTCAAATTGTGATTGATGCATAGTTTGCTATTGAAAGATATCTTTATAGTACTGACAATACCATACGTATTTTATGTATCAAAGATAGGACAACTCCCTAAACCAATAAATAATATAATGTCTCCACTATGAATTTTAATTCTATTTTAGATGTGTATATACTGTATGATTTGTCATACAAGGCCCTTAAAGCTATTCCCTTGTGGATTTCCCATATGTATTTTCAAGTTAGTTATTCTAACCTTCATTATAAAATATTTGATTAGATAAAAGTGAAGGATATTTTCATTAGCAGTTAGATGAACCTAACTGAAAAAAGCTGCAGACAGATCAAACAAAATATCTTATTTGTTTTCATGTGGGCTGTAATGTTTATTGCTAACATCTGTATCATAATAGCATCGGTACTGATGAGATGACTTTTAGGAACTAAACTAGGGCACATAGAACCTATTTCACGGAAGATCTACTCTAGGCAAACTCGACAGGACCTATATATTTGGAAACACTAGTTAACCTTTGTTTCCTTTTATATAGCTTAAACATAGGATGCCTTTGTCCCCCCCCCCCCCACACACACACACAGGTAAGACTTTAAATAGTTTTACAGTGGAAAAACTTGAGCATGGACAAAAAAAGAATGTTGTAATAAAAGTTCACAGGTATTAACATATGACCAGCCTTGTTTCATTTCTACTTCATGCCATTTTTTTTTTTATTAAAGAAAGGATTAATTAACAAAACCATAGGGTAGGAGGGGTACAACTCCACACAATTCCCACCGCCCAATCTCCATATCCCACCCCCTCCCCCGATAGCTTTCCCATTCTCTATCCCTCTGGGAGCAGTTCATGCCATTTTTATCCAAAAGTACTTCACACACTCAAAAGAAGAAGAAGGAGAAGAAGAAGAAGAAGAAGAAGAAGAAGAAGAAGAAGAAGAAGAAGAAGAAGAAGAAGAAGGAGAAGGAGAAGGAGAAGGAGAAGGAGAAGAAGAGGAAGAAGGAGAAGGAGAAGGAGAAGAAGGAGAAGAAGGAGGAGAAGGAGAAGAAGAAGAAGAAAGAAAAGAAAGGAAAAGAAGGATGTATGGGAGCTGGGTGATGGTTCACCAGGTAGAGTGCACGTGCTGCCATGCACAAAGACCCAAGTTCACACTCCCAGTCTTTACCTGCAGGAGGATGCTTCTCGAGGGTTAAAACAGTGCTGCAGGTGTTTCTCTTTTATAAAAGATAATTTCTGAAATTCTTTTAAGTTACTATAATTGTTATTTGTTTTACACTGCTCAGCTCTGGCTTATGGTGGTGCTGGGAATTGAACCTGGGATCTGGAAACCTCAGTCATGAAAGGCTCATTACATAACCACTATACCATCTCCCCTGCCCTGCAAGTGTTTCTCTTTCCCCACCTTCCCTGTCAATTTCTCTCTGTCTTTATCAAAAAGAAGAAATAAAAGAAAGAAGGAATGGAAGGAAGGAAGGAAAGAAGGGAGGGAGGGAGGGAGGAAGGAAGGAAGGAAGGAAGGAAGGAAGGAAGGAAGGAAAAGAATCCACTGGGAGAAGTAGATTCATTGTGTAGGCACCAAGCTGCAGTGATAACCCTGGCTTTTAATATCTCTCCCTTCCTTCCTTCCTCCCTTCCTCTCTTCCTTCCTTCCTTCCTTCCTCCCTCCCTTCCTTTCTCTATTCTCTCTTTCTCTTTCTCTCTCTCTCTCTTTCTTTCTTTCTTTCTTTTTCAGTTTGAGATAAAGATGGAGAGTAAGAAACACACACACACACACACACATACCACAGCACAGAAGCTTTCTTCAATGTGGTGGAGGATGGACTCAGACCTAGTTCATGGCATAGCAAAGCAGTTCATGGCATAGCAAAGCTATTTCACCAGCACTATAAATCTTAAAATAAGAACCATTCACATAGAATAATGATTATGCAGATGATTTTCATGCCTGAGGCTCTGAGTGTTGACTAATTATGAACTTAAAGACTAGAATATTGCAGGTGAAGATTTGGGGTCTTTTAACATTTTTTTAATCCCCACCTCACTTCCCACCCTCTCCCAGAGCATGGCTCAGCTATGACTTATGGTGTCCAAGGGATTGAACCTGGGACTTCAGAGCATCAGGCATGAAAGTCTCTTTGCAAAGCCATTATGCTGTCACCACTCATAGTTTTCTTTCCTTTCTTCTAGCTAGATAAGGGAGAGACAGAGAAAGAAAGAGAGACACCACAGCATAGCTCTCCTGCTCATGAAGCTTCCTCTCTGTGTGATGTGTGTGATGCTCCCATGTGATGACCGGGTATGCAGTAAATTGTGAACTCAGCTGGATGAGCTGTCTCCTGGTCTTCAAAGCTGTTTTGAAGGGAAAGCACTAAAATGATTCACTTAATAATTCCTCAGTTACGTCACCACTTCCATCTCTCTACAGGACCCCTGACTCACTGCACACTGACAGTACGCATTCTGATGAAAGAAGAGTCATTTATTTATTATTTTCTTCTCAGCTTAAAGAGCAGGTGAACAGAAGCACAACTGGGTTCAATTCATTGGACCCTGTCTGAAAGGAGAGATGGTTACAGATGGAGAATAAAATGGAAGGGAAACAAACACCTGTGTGGAGGGACTAGCCAAGGACAAACTGTTTTTTTTCATTTGTTAGGTTTTTTTAAAATTTCTTTATTGAGGAATTAATGTTTTACATTCAACAGTAAATACAACAGTTTGTACATGCATAACAATGTCCAGTTTTCCATATAATAATACAACCCCCCCTAGGTTCTCTGTCATCCTTTTTGGACCTGTATTCTCCCCCCCCCCCCAAGCACCCACCCCAGAGTCTCCAGAGTCTTTTACTTTGGTGCAATATGCCAATTCAAGGACAAAATTTTACCCTGAAGAAGATGTTTTATAGTGAGTTGACAAACACCATTTGTCTTTGTGCAGAAAGCCATGTCCAGAATCAACATTCTGTGTCCTCACAACCAGAGGCAATTGGGTCATGCACGGAATAATTTTGTGATTTTATTTTTAGTTGACAAGCAGTGACATGTGTTAAATCTGTTTATCCAGGGAAGATCTTTGTGGCTGTAACATCTGCAAAGTTATATTTTTCTCAGACAATTATTTTATTACAGTTCCTTTTATTGTCTTTTTTTGGTTTAATTTTAATTATTTTACAAGAAAGAACCAGAATGCCACTCTACCATATCCAACACCAGCAATTGAACCTGGGGCCTCTAGTATGCAAGCCCTGTGCTCTATCTGCTGAGTTCTTTTCTGGCTGCTCTACAGCTTTACTGTAGTTCTTAGTCAAGGTAAAGAAGTGCATGTGTTGGGGCTGGCTGGTGGTGAAACCTGTTAAGTGCAGATATTGCTACGTGCAAGGACCTCAGTTCCATTCCCTTCTCCCCACCTGCAGGGGGAACACAGGTCTGCAAGAGTCTATCTTTCTCTCTATATATATATTTCAAAAGAAAATGAAATAAAAAGAAAAGAAAAAAGCAGTCACCAGGAGTGGAGGACTCGTAATGTTTGCACCAAGCACTAGCAAAAGGGTCTAGAGTATTTGATTATCTACATGTAGCTCAGAAATATTCAGAACTTCCTGTGACTTGCCTAATAAAATTCTCCCAAGTAGTATTGGGTCTTTTACTTTGCTACTAGAAATCATTTTGGTTGGTTGGCTTTTTTTTTTTCTTCTTCTTATATATAAATACCATGGGCAGAGTCTTTGAGAAAGTATTTGGACAGTGGTGAAGAGTAGTCTGCAATGATGGGACTAGACCTCGAATAAATCCTTCTCTCCATTGTTACCCATAATCTCTATCAGGAACAACAAAACAGATTCCTTTTTGGGCCCCCATAGGACCTTGCCCTCAACTTGGATCAACAACGACAGAGAATGTTCCATCCTCCGAAGGGAGGATGGAAAACATATTCTATGCTATACCTGAGGAAGACGGGTCCTGATATTGGGGCAGCTTGGAACATTCCTACTCATGACCACAGAATGTGAGCTCAGATCTACAGGGATGCAGAGGTCACATAGGCTCCTAAGCTGAATATGGGCCCCAGATCACATCAAATAGATGGGGTTCACAGTCAACAATATTTATACACTTTTCCCATATTTGGGAGCTACTCTCTTCCCTGATCCAGATTTCTGGTCCTTTTTCCAGTCATGATATCATCTCTCTGGTCAATAACTTGGGTCCACCTCCATAACAGACTTCAGGCTCAGGTGAAAAAAAAAAACAAACAAAAACAAAAAACTATTATAGCCACAGACCCTTTAGAATACAACTAAAATATGCCTACTAGCTATCTACAAAATGGAGACACCCCCCCCCCCCAACTCTTCATCTGCACTACTCCAACCTTTAGGTTCATGACTGGTCAACAATTTGTTTGGCTTTCTATGTTAACTCTCTTTTCAGCCACGAGGTTCCAGATGCTAGCATGATGCCAACCAGACTTCCCTGGACAGACAACCCCACCAGTGTGTCCTGGAGCTCCGATTCCCCAGAACCCCACCCTACTAGGGAAAGAAAGAGGCAGGCTGGGAGTGTGGATTAACCTGTCAACGCCCATGTACTATGGGGAAGCAATCACAGAAGCCAGACCTTCCACCTTCTGCATCCCACAATGACCTTGGGTCCATACTCCCAGAGGGATAAAGAATAGGAAAGCTATCAGGGGAGGGGATGGGATATGGAGTTCTGGTGGTGGGAATTGTGTGGAGTTGTACCCCTCTTATCCTATGGTTTTTGTCAGTCTTTACTTTTTATAAATAAAACAAAAAAAGAAAGAAAGAAAAAGAGTGGTCTGCAGAGCATAATGCTTAGAAAGAGCAGTTGGAAGCACAAATGTGTGGTTGTCCCTCGAAGTTTTTTTGATTATATATGTATGTATTTATATTTACTTATAGACAGAGATAGAGATGGTAGAGCAGTAGACAGAGAGTGAAAGACACTACAGCACCAAAGTTTCCTTCTGTATGAGGGGGGCTGGACATGCACATGACAAAACAACACACTGTTCAAGTGAGCTATTCAACTGGCATTTATTTATTTATTTATTTATATACTTACTTATTTTTTAAATTTAATTTATTCGTAACATAAAAAATAGAAAATATCGACAGAACTATACAATAAGAGGGGTGAAATTCCACACAGTTCCCACCACCAGAGTTCCATATCCCATCCCCTCCATTGGAAGCTTTCCTATTCTTTATCTCTCTGGGAGTATAGACCCAGGGTCATTATGGGTTGCAGAAGGTGGAAGGTCTGGTTGCTGTGACTGCTGCTTCAGTGGACATCGGCATTGACAGATTGATCCATACTCCCAGCCTGTCCCTATCGTTCCCTACTGGGGCAGGACTCTGGAGAGGAGGGGTTCCAAGGTACATTGGTGAGGTCGTCTGTCTGGGCGAGTCAGGTTGACATCACAGTAGCATCTGCAACTTGGTGTTTGGAACATGTATTCCTTTGCTTCCTCCTTTCTTTTTTTTTAATTTATTTTTATTTTTTATTTAACAAATCCATAGGGTAGGAGGGGTGCATCCTCCTTTCTTGTGGGACTCAGTTCAGTAGTTCTTGTAAGGTGGGGTTGATTGTGGCAAATTCCTTTAGTTCTTGAATATTTGAGAAAAACCTTTATTTCTCCCTCATATGTGAAGGATAATTTTACAGGATACAATATTCATGGCTGGAATTCTCTCTCCTTTAGAACTTTGAATATGTCATTCTACTCTCTTCTTGCCTCTAGAGTTTGTAAAGAGAAATCTGAGGAAAGTCTTATAGCTCTGCCTTTGCATGTAACTTCTTTCCTTTCCCTAGCAGCCAGAAAAAATGTTTCCTTGTCATTGACTTTTGACAGTTTTACAATAATGTGCATTGGTGTTGGTTTTTTTTTTATATTTAAAATCTAGGTGATGGCTCTGCCTCTTGAATGAAAATGTTCTGATGGTTTCCTAAGTGAGGGACATTCTCAGCTAAAATTGCTCTGAAAGTGGGCTCTGGGCCTTTGGCTTTGTCCTCCTCCTCAGATATACCTGTCACTCTTATATTCGATCTTTTGATGGAGTCTGCAATTTCCCAGAGAGTTGCTTCAGTCTTTCTGAACCATTCCTTTCCCTCATCTTTCAATAGAAAGAATGAGATGGCCATATCTTCTGGGTTGGAGATTATTTCTTCTGAATGTGTGGATCCACTTCCTAAACCTTCTACCTGGGCATGGATTGCAGTTAGGGTGTCTTTTGCTCCCTGGAGTTCTGGCGGAAGTTCTTCTTTCAAGGTTTGAAGATTCTTAGTGATCTGTTATTCGTTCCTCTCTTAGGTGTTTTAATTCCATAGTAACATGCTCTTTTAATTCTTGCTTAATTTCTTGGGGAATCCTCATAATGAGCTCTGTGTAGTCTGTCTCTGAGCGTCTCTCTAAATCTGTAATCCCTTGATTTCCTCTGTTTCATTTCTCTCTGGCTGATACAGCATACTTGGCTGTTTAGTTCTTTTTCTCTGCTTGCGTATTATTTTTTTATGTGTGCTGGTTCTTGATGGACAGCAGGTGGTGCTATTGTGATCTCTAGGTTTCTCTTGTATGATCTGCAGTGGGTGGGATGGGGTGGGAGGTGGTTGCTTTGGGCTGTCTTGTGGTCACAAATGTTTTATGTTGTGTCCTTGTCTTAAATTCAGAAGGCTAAAGCCCCCCTGAGTCGAAGACTGAGAGGTTTTAAGCCCCTGTCTCTTTTCTTCTGGCACTAAGAACAATGTTACTTGCTTGCTGTGCTTAAAGTGAAATCGCCAAAATGGCACAGCTCAGAGCCCGCACCACCCAGAACTCTGAGTTGACTTTGCTGTTCTTCAGCCCCTGCCTGTGCCCCTTTTTGCTCCAACTGGACATGAGCATTCACCTGAGGTTGCAGAATTTTCAGCTGTAGATTATGGCTTCAGTTGGGTCTCTTGTATTTATTTGTTGTCTTGGGAGGAGAGGTGATTTGGTCCCAGTTATTCCATGGCCCTGCCTCCAAGAAGTCCTCCTATATTTACTTATTTATATTATTGCCACTAGGGCTATTACTGAGGCCTGAGCTTTGCAAAGCTCCACCGTTCCCAGCAGCAATTCCCCCCACTTTTTTTTATAGATGGTAAGAGGCAGAGAGAGAGAGAGAGAGAGAGAGAGAGAGAGAAAGTGAGAGAAACATCTGCAGCATTACTCAGCCACTCATTTAGCTTTTCTCCTACAGGTAGGGACCAGGAATTGAAATTGGGTCCTCCAGCATGGTGACACATGCACTCTGTTGGTGAACCACCCCCTGCTCCCCAGTTTCTATTTTTGCAACATTGAAGACTGTGGTTCATGAGCAGAGCCTCTTTACAAACACACACAAACATTTGCCTTGTTTGTTTCATCTCTTTGCAATATTCTTCCTGATCCATCTTTTTCTTTGTGACCCTAGAATTGCAAAATTATTTTTATGCAAAAACAAACAACCTGTACTCTGATCCTTCCTCTTATCCCAGATTGTGCTGACTACCTGCTATACTGCGAGCATCCTCTGTCTTTGGATCACAAACTGCTCTCCTATGCCTCCTCCCCACCTGCTCACTTCTACCCACTGCCCATGTCACACCCTGTGACTGTGAGCCTGTTGAGACTGGAATTTTCACACTGTTGAGTTTGAATTACACAGAACTACTGGGTCCTCATGATTTTCTGAAGGATTAACTGAATGAATAAGGGAATGAAGCCAATAAATAAAAGATGACAAATATGAAGGCTAAAGGGTGTGGAAGGAAGGGTGGGAAAGGAAGTTGGTGCCAGGAATTCTCACTCCCAAGATGTTGAGAGAAGTGCACACATGTGTGCATGTGCGAGGTTTGTGTGTGTGTGTGTGTGTGTGTACAGACTTGCTCACATATGTATGGTTGTGGTGGCGGCACAGATGAAGGCAGTTTTATACATAGCTGCATACAAATACTTTCAATGTAGCATGTGTGAAGGATATTTTGTTGTTGTTGCATTTCTGGGGCCTCATGATATAAGATTTCATCACTCCAGGATGACGTGTGTGTGTGTGTATCCATCCAGACATTCATACATACATACATACATACATACATACATACATACATACATACATACTTGGAGAGATAGCACAGCACCAGAACTTCTCCCACTGCCAATGTAGCAGCCCCATATGACATGTCGGAACATAAGGTAAGGCAGGCACTCTACCTGGTAAGCTATTTCTCCAACTTCACTTTGCCACTTTAGGGGCTGTAAATACTATATTTCTCTAAATTGGAAAAGTTAGTTCTGTACTTTCATCTGCACAACTGGCAGATCACTGAACCTCAGCCGTGTTTGTATGGGTTCTGTCTTAACCACCAAAGGTTCATCTAAGAGGTCCTAGCATTTAGGGAGCCAGTTTACAGGTCACGCAACTGTTACTCCACCAGCTGTGGTTCAAGAGCTATTTCCGAGGCACTGATGAAGCAACAGTCGTGTGCCAGATGTCCCTCATGGAGTCCCAGTTCTCTACCACACACACACACACACACACACACACACTCACAGAGACCTTCAAAACATCCTATGAACGTGGAACATTATGTTGACTTTTAATGTGCACACCAAAATAATTCCCAATAGATTTCAGCCACCAAGTTGTAGATGCTATCATGATGCCAACCTGACTTGTCCAGGCAGATGACCTCACCAATGTGTCCTGGAACCCCACCTCCTCAGAGCTTTATCCCACTAGGGAAAGATAGAGACAGAATGGGGGTATGGATCAACCTGCTAAAGTCCGGGTCCAGTGGAGAAGCAATTACAGAAGCCAGACCTTCCACCTGAGGAACTTGGGTTCATATTTCCAGAGGGATAAAGAATAGGGAAGCTTCCAATGGAGGGGATGAGATAGGAACTCTGGTGGTGGGAATTATATAGAATTGTATCCATTTTGTCCTACAGTCTTATTAATAATTATTAAATTACTAATAAAAAAAGAAAAAATGATTCCCAATAGACATGTACATGCTAGGGAACCTGAATCCCACGTCCTTCTCCACAACCTATCTGGTTCTTACACATATGTCCTGATTCCAGCTGGAGGAAAACCAACCTTCTTCCATTAGGTAGCTTCCATTTATTTATTTACCAGAACACTGCTTAGCTATGACTTATGGTCATATGGAGGATTGAACCAGGGATTTTGGAGTCTCAGGCAGGAAAGTCTTTTTTTAAAAAAATTTAAAAAATATTTATTTATTCCCTTTTTGTTGCCTTTGTTGTTTTATTGTTGTAGTTATTATTGCTGTTATTGATGTTATTAATGTTGGATAGGACAGAGAGATATGGAGAGAGGAGGGGAAGACAGAGAGGGGGAAAGACAACTGCAGACCTGCTTCACCACCTGTAAAGTGACACCCCTGCAGGTAGGGAGGTGGGGGCTCGAACTGGGATCCTTATGCTGGTCCTTGCGCTTTGTGCCACCTGCGCTTAACCCATTGCACTACCACCTGACTCCCAAGGAAAGTCTTCTGTATAACCATTATGCTATCTTCCCTGCCCCTATTAGGTAGCTTCTTTGGCTTTAAATCCAAAGCCCTATCTACTAGGTTCTCCTCTGGGGAATAATAATTAGGGAACTCTTTGTACTGTGAGTCAAGGACAGTTCTTAGCAACATCACCCCGCCAGATATTCGTCGGGATGCGGCATCATCTAGGTTCATTTCCCACGTCTACGCTCGACCGGACCTGCCAATATACGCGGATATCTTCGCCCACCCTGTCCAACGCTTGACGTCTCGTCACCCAATCTGGTCCCCTACGCCTACACTGAACTTCTCTGTTCCAGACTCTTGGAAACAGAGCTGGCAGTCAGCTGAGGTAAAGAACAAACACCTCATCACAGACCCCTGCGAGCGTCAACCCGGCTTTGACCTAGCACGTTATGATTGGGCCCTCCTCAATCGCTATCCAACTGGCCATGGCCGGTGTGCCGCTATGTTCCATCGCTGGGGAGCCAGAGAGGACCCGAACTGCCCCTGCAGCTACAGACAGACTATGACCCACATAGTCAATGACTGCCACCTCTCCAGATTCAAAGGAGGTCTCGAAACTTTACATCAGGCTCAACCTGACGCTGTTGACTGGCTACGGAAGAAGGGCAAACGCTAGAAGAAGAAAAGGACAGGGAAAGAACAGTCACGTGCACCCAGCACGTTTTCGTTAGTGGACCTCATATACTCAGCCCCAAGAGGTCCCAAAGGCTATCCCACAGAACCGAAGGATGTAGTAGGTTTGAGCACCTAGGTTTGTGCAGTTACATTCTATTATGTTTCCAGAATGACAAGATCACCTAGTGATGCATTTCTTGGACCATGTCTCCAGCAATTAGACATGTTAGTCTGCAGCGGGAAATACCAGTTATTCTATTCTTAATAACTCACCTTGTTACACAAGTTTTCAGAAGCATGGCAAGTCCTCACTTGGCATCATCAACAGGTTCTTGGAAACAGACAAGAAAGGAAACAAGATATAATGAAACCATGTTGACCAGAGGCCATTGACAGAAACTATGATTCTGATATTCCCAGACTTCACCAAGCTTCTGCATAAAAACTCCAGACATTGTAGTTTCTTTTTTCCATATCAGGGTCTTACATGCATGCAGTTTTACTGTTCCCAGGCCAACTTTTTCATTCTTTTTATTTCAGATAGAAAAAAAGATAGAGGGAGAGACTCCATAACACTAGAGCTTTCCCCTGTCCCATGGTACTCCCATGTGGCTCCAAGGCTCCAACCTGGACCACCCACCAGGCAAGGCACCAGCCCTACCAGATGATCTAGCTTCTGGTCTTCCCAAAACCTTATTTACTTATCTTAAATATTTGGTTGTTTATTTTTATGAGAGATTGGAGCACTACTCAGGTCTGGCATATACAGCTTTTGGCATTGAACCTGAAGTCTCTGACCAGCAAGGCCTCTACTCACCACTGAGCTGCTCTCTCTCTCTCTCTTTCTCTCTCTCATACACACACACACACACACACACACACACACACTTTTGATTAAAAAAATCACTGGGAGTGGGCTGGTTCGCTTGGATAGCATGATGCTTTGCCATGTGCATGACCTAGGTTTGAGCCTGAGCCCACCACAGTGAAGAAAGTCTCAGTCCTGTGGTCCCTTTCATTCTCTCTCTCTGCCTGTGACTTCATCTAAAAACATAAAATAAAATAAGTGGCTGGGGTGGTACACTAGGTAGAGGGCACACATTGTAATGCACAAGGAGCAGGTTCAAGCCCCTAGTCCCCATCTGGAGAGGGTAAGTTTTAACAGCAGTAAAGCAGTGCTACAAGTGTCTCTCTTTCTTTTTCTCTCTCTAGCTCGCCTTCTCTGCTCAGAATTTCTTTGTCCTATCAAATCAAACAAATAAACAATATTTTTAAAAAATAAAGTTATAAAAGAATCAAAATTAAAATAAGTGGGGTATACATCATACCCCAGAACCATGAAATGAAAACAAGAAACCAACATCAGTCACTCATATTTGTAATTTGTAAACTGGCTTATTGCAGCTGAGGGTCACAGGTAGTTGAAGCTTGTTATGGAAACTCAAGGTCAAGGCCTAGTGGAATCCTGGACAGGATGCCCTTCCATCAAAGGGTCTATCCCTCCACCCATACTCACTCCTGCTAGGGACAATGTAGACATACCCATGAACCTCCATGTGCCCTTTTGGGATGTGGGAGGTTGATACTGGAGTCCACGAGGAAACACAGAGGGAACATGCAGACTCCACAGAGAGAGAAGCTTGGCCCCAAGGGAATATATTGGCTGCCTTTCTTCCCCCCTATGGAAGTTAGAATGAACTGATATTGACCTATAGACATCATTCACGAACCTGCTAAAATAGGACCTTTTATCTCCCTCTTCCCAGAACCCTACTCTCCCACCACCAGTGCAGTCCTGGATCTGCCCACTTTTCTGGCCACAATTGTACTCACTCTGCAGTGTAGAAAAACGCAAAGCACTGGGCCCTGGCCACTGTCCCAGTCTTCTGTATCCTGTTCATGACGCCAAAGAAAACATTTCCAACTCAAAAACAAGCCCAAGGTTTCTGTTGGGACCTCAAATATTTTCCCAGAGTCCACCATAAAAATAAGGTCCTGTTTTAAATTTGAATGATGGTGTTCATGTTCTTGTGGCTGGGCCCTGTTAGAGTTTTATTTATTGGACCGAGAGCCTCAAGGCTGCTTGTAAACAAAATATTTTCTCTCAAAATAAAGTGGCTTTCCTTCTGTGGACCCAACTCTTAGACAGAATCAGCATTTGTTATTATAAAGCCCCCAAACAAAATATTTATAAATACTTGCAGTTCTTTTCAACTTGCTCGACTGTGGCAAATTGTTACTCATGCTCGTATCATTATTTGGGCTTGCTTTCAGAGTATTCCTTAAAATGCTCTCCTGAGGTAGTAAAAAATGTATAAACTTTATTGCCTAAGATACATTGAACAGGCATGGTTATCAATGTGTTCTGCTGAATGAAATATGGCTTTCTTTTGAAAAAAGCAGGAAATTCATACGAGGAGTTTCTGGGAGAAGAAATTGTTGATTGAACGAACTAATCCCAAATAATTATGATCTCTGACAAACAACACTCACAAAGTCCCATTTGTAAACCACCCAAACTAAAGACTTTCAAATAATAAAATGAGAAACTTGACATAACAAAAGAGTATGACTGAACTCCAATTGTTGCCAAATAATTTTTTTTTTTAAATGAAGTGACATTGTTCTGTAAGACTATGTTTTAGAGGGACATTTTGCACCTGCACAATGTTACCACAGCTTGTCCACTACCAAGTGCCAATTTTTCCCTGGCTCAGTCATTGGACTCCGTTCTTCCCTCTCTGGGTAGCTGAAACCTTGCAATCTTCCGCTAATGGTTTGAAACATAACAGTAACTCTTTCCTCCTCTTCCTGCTCCTGCTCCTCTCCCCCCCTTCTCCTCCTTCCTCTTTCCCCCCCTCCTCTTCCGTACTCTTCCCCATCCTCCTCCTCTCCTCCTGCTGCTCCTCCTTGATAGAGACAGAGAAAGGAGAGGAAGAGGAAAAAACAGAGGGAGAATAGCACCAGTTTCCCTCACTGCCGTGGAGGCTCAAACCTGGGTCACACGCAGCAAAGCTGCGCACTAACCAAATGAGATATATCACTGGCTTCTCTCCTTTTTTGTCCTGAGTTTTTGAACCAGCTCTGGTTCCAAAGAAAAGGTAATGTTTAGGAAGGGCTGTGTATTAATGTCCTGGGCAGACTCTAGTGAAGAGGATCTTTGGGTTCTTTCATTTTGCTATTGAAGGAAGTGACTAATAAGCATATATGGGCTTCAGACGTGCAGCAACTGCTGTAAGTCCGATGTTAAGTTCTGAAAGTCTAATCCATCTTTCAGAATATAATTGGTCTTTTTAACCTACTTATCCACCTCCCTTCTCTCTTTCTCCCAGGCTACACTTAACTTTGTCTTGTTTTTATTGTCTTCATTTTCATTTTATTTAGTTTGTTTATTTTCCATGTCTGAGTGAAATTATATAGTGTGTCTGCCTCTGTCTGACTTATCATTTCACTATGAATATTACCTTTTGGGTTTATCTGTGTTGTGAATGGCAGGGTTTCACCTTTCCTTTTCATAGCCAAGTAGTATTCCACTGTGTCTATAGACCACATCTTCCTTCTCCCTTCTTCTATCTATGGGCACTTAGGTTTTCCCCAGCTCTTGACTATCGTGACTAATGCTATAATAAACATGATGTTATACACATATATCTCTTTGAATTTGTGTTATCACATACCTCAGGGTCATCTGGCATTACTGATTAAATAGAAGGTATATTTAATTTTGAATAATCCATAAATTCATAACCTCTCTCTCTTCTTTCTCTCTTACCAGAGCATTGCTCAACTCTGGCTTATGGTGGTGTGGGGAATTGAAGCTTGGACTTTGGAGCCTCAGGCATGAGAGTCTCTTTGCATTACCATTATGCTATCTAACCCCTAACTTCATAGTTTCAACCTTCAAATGTACTGTGCATTATATTAAGAAAATGTCTCTGGAGCCGGGCAGCGGCCAGCCTGGCTAAGCGCATATGTCACATGCTCAAGGAGCTCACCGCCTGCAGGCGGAACGATTCATGAGCAATGAGGCAGGCTGCAGGTGTCTTTCTTTGCCCCCCTTTACCCCTAAATTTTTATGATCTTTATTTATTGGGTAGAGACAGAAATCTAGAGGGAAGGGGGAGATAGAGAGGGAGAGAGACAGAGAGACACCTGCAGCACTGCTTCACCACTGGTAAAGCTTTCCCCTGCAGGTGTGTGTGTGGGGGGGCAGGGGCTCGAACTTGGGTCCTTGCACATTGTAACATGTGTGCTCAACCAGGTGTGCCACCACGCAGCCCCTCTCTCTCCCTCTCTGTCTTCCCTCCCCTCTCAATTTCTCTCTGTCCTGTCAAAAAAAAAATAGAAAGAAAAAAATTTAAAAAATGGCCACCAGAAGTTGTGTATTTAGTAGTGCTTGCACCAAGCCACAGCAGTAACCCTGGTGGCAGTTAAAAAAAAAAAATCTCGGGAGTCGGGTGGTAGCACAGCGGGTTAAGCGCAGGTGGTGCAAAGCACAAGGACTGGCCTAAAGATCCCAGTTCGAGCCCCCGGTTCCCCACCTCAGGTCTGCAGGTGTCTGTCTTTCTCTCCCCCTGTCTTCCTCTCCTCTCTCCATTTCTCTCTGCCCTATCCAACAACAACGACATCAATGACAACACCAATAATACTACAAGGGCAACAAAAAGGGAATAAATAAATAAATAAATATATTAAAAAAAAAATCTCCCTAACCCTCCAAACAAACCCTTAGCCACTAGTTTTCCTCCTTAGAATTCCCTAATATGGGGCCGGGTGGTGGCGCACCTGGTTGAGCGCACATGTTACAGTGCTCAAGGACCTAGGTTCGAGCCCCAGTCCCCACCTGCAGGGGGAAAGCTTTGCAAGTGGTGAAACAGGGCTGCAGGTGTCTCTCTGTCTCTCACCCTCTCTATCCCTCCTTTTCCTCTCGATTTATGTCTCTATCCAATAAATAATTTAAAAAGAATTCCCTAATATTACCAGCTACTTGTTCATCTTCCAAAGTTATTTTATGCATATACAGAAGAAAGACATTTTTATTATATACTTATATTTTTATACACATTAAAACACTTCACAACTTTTTTTTGCAAGCTGGTAACTTTATTTCATTTAAGATAATTCTTTTTTAAAATTCATTTTATTAGTGATTTAATAATGATCAACAAGACTGTGGGATAAGAGGGGTACAATTCTTACAACCAGAGTTCTGTGTCCCATCCCCTCTATTGGAAACTTCCCTATTCTTTATCCCTCTGGGAGTATAGACCAAAGGTCTTTATGGGGCACAGAAGGTGGGAGGTCTGGCTTCTGTAGTTGTTTCTCTGCTAGACATGGGTTCTGACAGGTTGACCCATATCTCCAGCTGTTTCTATGTTTAAGATAATTCTAATTCCTCTTCACTATAGAGTGTTTCATTATAGTGGTGGACAAACCTTTTTTTGCAAGATTGCCCTTTGGACTGCTTTCACTTATTTGCTGTAAGATACATGATACTATGACTACTTATTTGTTTGTCATCAGAGTTTGTCGCTGGGGCTCAGTGACTGCATGGCGAGTCCATCAGTGCTGGAGGCCATTTTTTTTTTTAATCTTTACTTATTTATTGTATAGAGACAGCCAGAACTTGAGAGGGAAGGGGAAGATAGAGAGGGACAGAGACAGAAAGGCACCTGCAACACTACTTCACCACTTGCAAAGCTTTCCCCCTGTAGGTGGGGACTGGGGCTCGAACCTAGGTCCTTGTGCACAGTAACATGTGCGCTCAACCCAGTTAGGGATAAGGGGTGAGGAGGGACTTGGGGGCGGCATGGAAAAGTCTCCCAGAGTCATCTTGTCTTCTGGGAGGCTCTTGAGTGGCTCACAGTAGCCTGTGACATCAACACTGCCTGATACTCACTGGAGACTGGACTAAGCTAGCGTCCACTAAGCTTCTCCAGTGACTCCATTCCTTTCGTCTTTGATCAGCGTTTGTGGGCTGATGATTTGAAATGACATCAGGAGCGCACTGTCAGCATACTTTTGATTACTTAATGAGTAACTCTCTGGCCTCATGTTTTCTGATTTTCTTCAGTGAGTTGTAGTTGATGAGTAATGCCCAAGTTGTTCCGGATCAGACCTGTGGGAAGTCCTTTAATTTTGTTGTTGTTGTTCTTTATCAGAGCACTGCTCAGTTCTCATTTATGGTTGTGCTGGGAATTGAACCTAGGATCTCTGGACCTCAGGCATGAAAATCCTTTTTGCATAAGCATTATGCTATCTCCCTAGCCCAAGTCTACATTCCCTTTTTTTTCCTTAATTGCCTCCAGAGTTATCACTGGTGTTTGGGGATGCGAACCTGGGTCCTAGCACATGCTAACGTGAGCATTCAACCATGTGTGCCACCATCAGGCTCCGTTTTAGAAAGTCCTTTAAGGTTGATTTCTGTGTCGTTTCAACAGGGTTCATTCATTCATTCATTCATTCATTCATTCATTCATTCTTTGAGCATGTCCATACTTTCTGGCTGTATCATCTATACTTTTTATTTTCTGCATCTTATGAATTTTCTTCCTTTTTTCCTCCTTCCTCCCTTGTTTCCTTCCTTCTTTCCTTCCTCCCTCCTCCCCTCCCTCCCTTTCTTCCTTCCTACCTCCCTTTCCTTCTCTCTTTCTTTCTTCCTTTCTCTTGTGGGAATGAACCCAGGGACTTGCACATGTATGATACTACTCAGAGGCTTCCTAGTCCCATTCCCTCGCCTTCCTCCCACCCCCTTCCTTGTTTTGAGAGTGAGGAGAGAGGGAGAAACAGGCCCAGAGGGACACCACAGTCCTGTTTCACCATCCATGTTGTTCCCAGGTGGTGACATTACTCAAACCCTGGGCTTTGCCCATGGTAATGCACACTCTCTGCTAGGTGAGTTGTCTTCTGGCTCCCATTATGATGCTTTGACATCTAAAAGCCTGTCTGAACAATGAGATACCACTTCACTCCTGTGAGAATGTCATATATCAGAAAAGGTAACTGCAGCAAATGCTGGAGAGGTTGTGGGGTCAAAGGAAGCCTCCTGCACTGCTGGTGGGAATGTCAACTGGTCCAGCCTCTGTGTAAAACAGTCTGGAGAACTCTCACAAGACTAGAAATGGACCTACCCTATGATTCTGCAATTCCTCTCCTGGGGATATATCCTAAGGAGTCCAACACACCCATCCAAAAAGATCTGTGTACACATATGTTCTTAGAAGCACAATTTGTAATAGTCCAAACCTGGAAGCAACCCAGGTGTCCAACAACAGATAAGTGGCTGAGCAAGTTGTGGTATATCTACACAGTGGAATACTATTCAGCTATTAAAAATGGTGATGTCACCATTTTCAGCCCATCTTGGATGGAGCTTGAAAAATTCATGTTAAGTGAAATAAGTTAGAAACAGAAAGATGAATATGGAATGATCTCACTCTCAGGCAGAAGTTGAAAAACAAGATCAGAAGAGAAAATACAAGTAGAACTTGAACTGGAATTGGTGTATTGCACCAAAGTAAAAGACTCTGGGGTTGGTTGGAGGGGTGGAGAATACAGGTCCAAAAAGGATGATAGAGGACCTGGTGAAGATTGTACTGTTATATGGAAAACTGGGAAATGCTATGCATGTACAAACTATTGTATTTACTGTCGAATGTAAAACATTAATTCCCCAATACAGAAATTAAAAAACTAATAATAAAAGCCTGTCTGACTGGGATGAGTCCTCCCAGCTCTCGGATTCTTAGAACTAGAAAAAAACTCTCCAGGATCTTACCTTTGAGATGCAAAGTAACCTACCAGACCTGGCACCTGTATCCCACACAAAGCAATATTCTTCTGCTTGGATCACCCCTGGAGCAGGCTGCCAGGGAGTATCCCTGTGGCTTAGCGCCTGATATGGTGATTTGCTCCTCAAGTGTTTACTCTCCCCAGCCCTGCCCCGCCCTGCCCAGACAGGCCCAGAAGGCCCAGAATCTTCCCTTACCCCACACCCCTCCTCCCTCTTGATCACCAGTGTCTTTTCCATGCCACCTGGGTCACAGGCTGTGTCTCCTGCTTCTGGGGTCTGTGAGTGTGATGTATTTTGTTTTCCTGACTGTGTCCTATACCTTCTCTTGAGGTCACATCTTGTGGCCTGGCACAGGGGCACAAGCTATTCCAGAATTAGCCTAGATTTCCTCTGCTTCCAGTTCTGGACCCAGTCATTTCTCCATTATGCTATCTATCCCCAACACAGTCATTTCTTTAAAGAATCTTAACACTCTTCATTGAAGAGTGGTGTTCAGAAACCAAAGACTTGAACTACAGGAGGATTTCACTCACTCTGGCATTTCACTGGGAAATGCTTATACTCATCCTGAAGTTGAAAGAGGGGCACTGCTGCTGGTGCTACAGAAAGCCAAATTTTGTCACACCACCTTTTGCATGATGGGAAATCTGTTTTACTAAAACACAGTTGGAAGCAGGAGTTTGTTGACTCAGATGAAGTCCCCTCCTCCAAGTTGTGTCAGTCTTTTAGACAGGCAGAGGTAGGTGGTGGGGGTGTGTGCAGGTACAAGTAGGGAGGGTCAAAGGCTCCCAAGCCCTCTAAGATCATGTTTCCCCCTTTGAGAAAAGTCCTTCAGGGGTTTTCAACTACCTTCTATTGTAACAAAAGGGTAAGAGAGTGAGTGGGGATGGGTCCTGTTTCAGACTTGGTCTTAACATATCAACTGCCGGAGTTAAATTCGATCTTATTTTAACTTACTTTTTATTTGACAGAGTCAGATAAAGGGTTCAAAAGAAGTTCGCTGCTGCAAGTGGGAACCAGGGCTTGAACCTGGGTTCTGGTACATGGTAAGATGTGTACTCTACCAGGTGGACCATGGCCTCCACCCCCGGCCCCTAGAGTTAAATTCAATACCATAGCCACACTAGACAGTCCAGACCTAGTTCCTTTTTTTTTTTTTTTTTTTTTTTTGGATAGAGACAGAGAAGAAGTTGTGAGGGGAAAGGGACAGAATAATACAAGGGGAAAGAGAGAGAGAGAGAGGGAGAGAGAGAGAGAGACAGACCTGCCCCACTGCTTCACTGCTTGCGAAATCTGCCCCCTGCATATGGGGACTGGGGGGGGGGGCTTGAACTTGGGTCTTTGTGCACCATATGGGTGTGCTCAGCCAGGTGCGCCACCACCTGCCCTCCGCCCCAGTTTTTTTGGGACTTGATTCTCTCTCATTCTTTTTTTTTTTTTTTTTTTGCCTCCAGTGTTATTGCTGGGTCTTGGTACCTGCACTACAAATCCACTATTTCTGGTGGTCATAATTTCAATTTTATTGGATAGAACAGAGAGAAATTGAGAGGGAAGGGAGGAAAGGGTGAGAGAAATATAGATACCTGCAGACTTATTTCACCAACTGTGAAGTATCCACCCTGCTAGTGAGGAGTCAGGGGCTCATACCCAGGTCCTTGCACCGGTCCTTGTGTCTAATACTATGTGGGCTTAACCGAGTGCACCATGACCAGGCCCCCATGGACATGATTTCAATCTGACCCACCCCCTTGGGTTGGAGGTCATGTGGAGTGGTCATTAAGAGGGTGGGCTGGAGACACCACCTCCAGTGTTTTTCACCAACAAAAAGACGGCTGAAGGGAGGAAAGGACTCCCTTAAGACTCACCGAATGCAACTGTGAGTTTCCATTGCTACTGCCCTCAGAATCTGGAGCAGCAGTGGGGGGTGGGGGGAAGGCCCTGTGCTGACACCAGGGGACAGAAAACTAACAAGGAAACTCAGGAGAAGATCTATACCTCAATGGCCTAGTGGTGGGGCTGTGAGAGTCTCTTTGCATAACGACTGGATTATCTATGTCCCACCCTACCTTATCTCTTGATCAGGAGTCAGCAATTAAGCTAAGAAGCCTACTTATGATTTAAAAGCCCTCAGGCTCCCATAGGCTACAAGGGAAAAAAAAGAAAAAAGAAAAAAAAGAGGCTTTTAAACCACTGTGCTCCAAGTCAGGGATTAAAATAATACTGAAACAACTGTCACTTTCCACAACTTTAAGTGAACCCTTTAATTACCTTACTTAGACAGAAGTCAATCCAGGCAAGAGTGACTAGTAATATGAGAAGTACTGAGAGAGGGATCTCATAAGATATTATATAAAATGGTTAAGCCAACAAGAAGAAATATTGCAGAAATGAACCAAGACAAAAGTCCAGCCAACCCCCCCCCCCAAAGGTTGAAGCACAAAATCATGAGGTCAACATCCAAACACTAGTGAAGAAAATAATCACAGGAGTCAGTAAAGAGTTTGAAAGAATTTTCATCAGAAATGCAAAAACAACAAATGAGACTCTGGAAGAAATCACTAATTATTTCAAGGTTATTAGAGAGCTGAAAGCTGAAATAGCTGAGCTAAGAACACAACTAACTGAACAAGCTAAAACAGTATCAGAACAGGGTAACAAAATAGATGAACTCCAGAAAACAGTAGAGGGGAGAGAGAATAGAATAAATGAGGCTGAAGACAGAATTAGCAAGATCGAGGATAAATTAGAGACAACTAGAAAATAAGTAAGAGATCTCAAAAAGAGATTAAGAGATACTGAAAACAGGGACATATGGGATGACTTCAAAAGAAATAATATATGCATTATTGGCTTACCAGAGAAAGAAAGAGAGAGGGGAAGAAAGCATTCTTCAGGACAAAATAGCTGAGAACTTCTCTAGTCTAGACAACACAAAAGACATAAAGGTACAAGAAGCCCAGAGGGTCCCAAACAGAATTAACCCAGACTTAAAGACACCAAGACACATCATATTTAGAATGGAAAGGAAGAAGAAAAGAAGGATCCTGAAGGCTGAAAGAGAAAAACAAAGAGTCACCTAAAGAGGAAAACCTATGATTAGCAGCAGACTTCTTCACACAAACACTACAGGCCAGAAGAGAATGGCAAGAGATATATTGAGTGCTCAGTGAGAAAGGTTTTCAACCAAGACTACTGTATCCTGCTAGACTGTCGTTCAGACTATATGGAGGCATAAAAACCTTCTCAGACAAGCAACAGTTGAAAGAATCAACTATCACCAAGCCTGCCCTCAAAGAAGTTCTGAAAGGTCTCCTATAAACAGTCAGACCACCATAAATATGCCATATATCAGAACACTCTAAAAATCTACAAGAATGGCATTAAAATATCTTCAATCTTTGATGTCAATAAATGTCAATGGCCTGAATTCACCTATTAAAAGGCACAGAGTAGGAAGATGGATCAGAAAACACAACCCAACAATATGCTATCTACAGGAAACCCACCTAACTCAACAAGACAAACACAGACTCAAAGTGAAAGGATGAAAAACTATCATTCAAGCCAATGGCCCACAAAAATGGGCAGGAACAGCTATTCTCATATCTGACATGATAGACTTTAAAATAAATAAAAATTTTAAAAGATAGGGATGTACACTACTTAATGCTCAGAGGATCAGTCAATCAAGAGGACTTAACAATTATTAACATCTATGCACCCAATGAGAAGCCATCTAAATACACCAAGAATCTACTGAAAGAGCTACAGCAATATATTAACAGCAACACAGTTATGGTAGGGGATTTCAGTACTCCACTTTCTCAACTTGACAGATCTTCCAAGCAGAAAATCAATAAAGACATGAGGGAGCTAAACGAGGAGATAGATAAACTAGAACTATTGGACATTTTCAGAGCCAAGAAACTGGAGTACACATTTTACTCAAGTCCACATGGGTCATTCTCAAGGATAAACAATATGTTAGGCCACAAAGACAGCATCAGCAAATTCAAGAGTATCGAAATCATCCCAAGCATCTTCTCAGACCACCGTGGAATTAAACTAACACTTAACAATCAATAAAAGATTAGTAATAGTCCCAAAATGTGGAAGCTCAACAGTATACTTCTTAACAACTACTGGGTCAAAGAGGAAATAGAAATCAGAAGAAGATATCAAAATATTTTGAGAGTTCAATGAATATGAAGACACAAACTATCAAAATATTTGGGACATAGCTAAGGCAGTACTGAGAGGGAAGTTCATAGCCATACAAGCACACATTAGGAAACAAGAAAAAGCATAAATAAACAGCATGATTGCATGCCTTAAAGTGTCGGGGTCTCTGGCGGGGTGATCTCCAGGGGAAAGGTAACGGACCGGTTCTTTTCTCACTCACGCAAGGGACAACACGAATTAAAGACACCAGGGAGACCTGCAGCGTGCTCAGACCTCAGATCTCAAGTCACAGGTCTCAGGTCTTGTTTATTAGCAGGTGGGCAAGGTTGAAGTAGAAAACCAAACAAAGAACATTATTCAATTTTGTCAGAAATTACAGGTTTCTTAAAGCTTGCCCCTATGGTAGGGGGCTGGTATGACAAGAATTGATGCAGATACATAAAGGTCAAGATAATTAGTCTCCTGATGCAGGCATTTAATTACCCAAAGGCATTTGAGGGGAGGAGAGGGGTTGAACCAGTTAAGGCAAGATAGAGAGAAGATAAGCAAGGTTTGATGCAAATTGAGAACATCAAAGGGCACTGCTAGGAGTGTGTGATAAGGTGTGTTCTCCTCTGTGAACTTTGAGTAAGTGAATCTTAAACGTAGGCAGCCATGTGGCCTGCAGTTAATGGGGAGAAGTATTGGGGTTTCTGTGGGCCTGAGAGTCAAGAAGGAAAGAACTAAGTCTGAGTTTCCCCCCTTTTGCTCACCTTGGTTGAGAGAGACTAACAAAGAACATATCTTCTCAGACCTCCATCCAAGCATGGGAAGTTCTCCCTAAGCTCTATCAAGCTTACACATAGTCACAACATTAAAGACCTAGAATAAGAAGAACAAAGGAACCCTAAAGCAGTCAGAAGGACAGAAATAACTAAAGTTAAGGCAGAAATAAATAACATTAAAAATAAGAAAACCATACAAAAGATCAACTAAAGTAAATGTTGGTTCTTCGAAAGAGTGAACAAAACTGACAAACCTTTAGCCAGACTCACAAAACAAAAAAAGGAGAAGACCCAAATAATTCATATCATAAATGAAAGAGGAGATATCACAACAGACACAGAAGAAATTAAACATATCATGCGAGGCTTCTATGTACAACTATATGCCACCAAGCTAGAGAACCTGGAAGAAATGGATGATTTCCTAGATACCTATGAACTTCCAAAACTAAGTAAAGAGGAACTAGATAACATTAACAGGCCCATGACAGCTAATACAATTGAAACAGTTATCAAAAACCTTCCCAAAAATAAAAATAAAAGTCCTGGACCAGATGGTTTTACAAATGAATTCTACAAAACCTTCAAAGAAGAACTAATACCTCTATTCTTTAAAGTCTTCCAGAACATTGAAGACACTGGAATACTCCCTTTGAGCTTCTATGAATCAACATCACTTTGATACCAAAAGCAGACAGGGACACAACCAAAAAAGAAAACTACAGACCAATATCTCTGATGAACATAGACACTAAAATATTGAACAAAATTCTAGCCAACTGGATACAGCAGTATATTAAAAAGATTGTTCATCATGACCAACTGGGGTTTATCCTAGGCATGCAAGGTTGGTTTAATATACATAAACCAATCAACATGATCCACCACATCAATAAAAGCAAGATCAAAAACCACATGGTCATATCAATAGATGCAGAGAAAGGCTTTGACAAAATACAACATCCCTTTATGATCAAAACACTACAAAAATGGGAATAGATGGAAAATTCCTGAAGATAGAGGAGTCTATATATAGCAAACCTACAGCCAACATCATACTCAATGGTGAAAAACTGGAAGCATTTCCCCTCAGATTAGGTACTAGACAGGGCTGCCCACTATCACCATTACTATTCAACATAGTGTTGGAAGCTCTTGCCATAGCAATCAGGCAGGAGCAGGAATTAAAGGGATACAGAGTGGTAGAGAAGAAGTCAAACTCTCCCTGTTTGCAGATGACATGATAGTATACATAAAATAACCTAAGGAATCCAGCAAGAAGCTTTTGGAAATGATTGGGCAATACAGTAAGGTGTCAGGCTACAAAATTAACATTCAAAAGTCAGTGGCATTCTTCTATGCAAACACTAAGTTAGAAGAAGTTGAAATCCAGAAATCAATTCCTTTTACTATAGCAACAAAATCAATAAAATATCTAGAAATAAACCTAACCAAAGACGTGAAAGACTTGTATACTGAAAATTATGAGTCACTACTCAAGGAAACTGAAAAAGACACAAAGAAGTGGAAAGATATTCCATTTTCATGGGTTGGAAGAATTAACATCATCAAAATGAATATACTACCCAGAGCCAAATACAAATTTAATGTTATCCCCATCAAGATCCCAACCACATTTTTTAGGAGACTAGAACAAATGCTACCAGTGTTTATCTGGAGCCATAAAAGATGTAGAATTGCCAAAACTATCTTGAGAAGGAAGAACAGAACTGGAGGCATGACACTCCCAGATCTCAGATTGTATTATAGGGCCATTGTCATCAAAACTGCTTGGTACTGGAACATGAATAGACACACTGACCAGTGGAATAGAATTGAAAGCCCAGAAGTAAGCCCCCACTCCTATAGACATCTAATCTTTGACAAAGGTGCCCAGACTATTAAATGGGGCAAGCTGAGTCTCTTCAACAAATGGTGTTGGAAAAAATGGGTTGAAACATGCAGAAGAATGAAACTGAACCACTATATTTCACCAAATACAAAAGTAAATACCAAGTGGATCAAGAACTTGGATGTTAGACGACCAGATACTATCAGATACTTAGAGGAAAATATTGGCAGAACTCTCCTCTATATAAAATTTAAAAACATCTTCAATGAAACGAATCCAATTACAAAGAAGACTAAGGCAGGAATAAACCTATGGGACTACATCAAATTAAAAAGCTTCTGCGAGACTGGGAGTATGGACCGACCAGTCAACGCCCATGTTCAGCGGGGAAGCAATTACAGAAGCCAGACCCTCTACCTTCTGCAACCCTCAATGACCCTGGGTCCATGCTCCCAGAGGGCTAGAGAATGGGAAGGCTATCATGGGAGAGGGTGGGTTATGGGGATTGGGTGGTGGGAATTGTGTGGAGTTGTACCCCTCCTACCTTATGCTTTTGTTCACTAATCCTTTCTTAAATTAAAAAATTAAATTAAAAAAAAAAAAAAAAAAGCTTCTGCGCAGCAAAAGAAACCACTACCCAAACCAAGGCCCCCCACAGAATGTGAGAAGATCTTTACATGCCATACATCAGACAAGAGGCTAATAACCAGAATATATAAAGAGTTTGCCAAACTCAACCACAAGAAAACAAATAACTCCATCCAAAAACCAGGATCTTTATGCTGCTCCTTGTGCGTTGCTCCATGTGCGTTTTATCTGCTGGATAACCACCCGGCCCCATCACTTTCTTCCTTTTCCTTCCTTCCTTTCTTTCTTCCTTCCTTCCTTCCTTCCTTCCTTCCTTTCTTTCTTTCTTTCTTTCTTTCTTTCTTTCTTTCTTTCTTTCTTTCTTTCATATTTATGTATTCCCTTTTGTTGCCCTTTTTTTAATTGTTGTATTTATTATTGATCTCTTCGTTGTTGGATAGGACAGAGAGAAATGGAGAGAGGAGAGGAAGACAGAGAGGGGGAGAGAAAGATAGACACCTGCAGACCTGCTTCACCGCCTGTGAAGCGACTCCTGTGCAGGTGGGGAGCCGGGGACTGGAACCAAAATCCTTCCTCCTTTTCTTGTGATTTGCGCCATGTGTGCTTAACCCACTGCGCTACCGCCCCATCTCTGTCTATCCCATTACTCAGAGAGTAATTACTGAACGGTCTTCCTAGAGAAGTTTCTTGGTCACTGTTAAGCAAGGAATATTCATGGGAATATTTTATATTTTTGTTTGTCTTGAATTGGCATTGCAGTCCCATTGGAATTTTTCTTAAGATTTATTTATTCAATGAAAAAGAAAGAGGACTATAGCATCACTCTAGTGGTATGGTGCCAGGGGTCATACTCAGGATCTCATGTCTATCAGTTCTACCTCTACCTCTGAGCCCTTTCCTTGGCTGCACCATTGCAATTCTTAATCAAGTTTCCCCCTCACTTTGTAAGTCTAGAAAAAAAATAAAAAGTAATTCCCAAGTCACTGGAAAGGCTTTGTTTAAAAATTACAACTGCAGGATCTTTCAGTCTATTGAAATAGGCCAGGGTAACGGTTCAACTTGAAAAATGGCATGGATTTACCATTAGGGTTCTCACAAGCAAATGACTGTTTTCGTAACTTAGTACAATGAAGGGAGTTGTCCCTAGATGATTCAGCTGGTTAGAATCCCAACTCCCTTTCTGGGGAGGAAATCTAAAGCCCAGTGTTTATGTTAGATGCTAGAGTAATGCTCACTGGAACCTCAGTTTTCTCTGCCTATCACAAGGTGGAGATTGTGGTGGGAAAGTTAACCATCCACTTGGCGAGGACTGAGATGTAGGGCTGTCCTGTCTGTTTCTATAACACACACACACACACACACACACACACACACACACACACACACACACACCTCACTGTTCCTTTGCTCTTGATAAACTTTCCTGCTGCCAAATCAACAGTAACCTGAGTTTTCAACTAATTCAGTTTCAGTGGGACAACTGCCCTGTCAGAGTTCGACTGACAATGACCAAAACCAGTTTGACTGAAAGTGGCGAGGCCACAAGGTCCGGGTGGAGTATTAATTCACCAGCTTGGAGTGAGGACTTAGAATCTGATTTATGCTTCTACCTGAGTCTCTAAAAGCACAGGGGGTGGCTACACAAACGTTAGGCCAGGAGGCTGGATTCAGAACCCAACCACAAAAAAGAGATCTTCCCTTCCACCAGTTCTCCTGGGAAGGAGCACAGTGAGCCAGCTGCCTTCACTTCTTATCTGTATGTGTGATCTTCAACTCCTATTTGACAGGAGCTCTGCTGGGTTGGAAGGGCCTGGAAGCAGAAGGGGGGAAATTCACCTCCATCTTTCTGAAAAGAAGGCATATTTTGATAGAAGGTCAAAGGTGAAGCCATGTCACGTTAGACACCAGGGTCAAAGAAACGAAGATAGGCTTTATCTTTTCTGTTCTGTACTGACTTTAGGAAAATTCTCTTTCTCTGTGTGTGTGTGTGTGCATCTTGCTCATTCAATTTCTCTACAATAAATCCAAGTGTATTAATTCCTAGCAAGAAGAGTTCTGGTCATTTATTTATTATTTATTTATTGGGGGATTAATGGTTTATAATCAACAGTAAAATACAATAGTTTGTACTATAGCATAACATTTTCCACATAACAATACAACCCCCACTAGGTCCTCCTCTGCCATCATGTGAGTTCTGGCCACTTAATCTATCCTGGTGGAATGTCTTTTCCTTTGAAAGAGGCCCTGTAAACTCTATAAAGATCTGCCTAATTCAAGTGGGACCCCAGTGATTTTTTAAAATAAATATTATAACTCTTACATAGTTGTTTCATTGTCATAGCTCTGTGAAATCATCTAGGTTTCAGATGTAGATCACTGAAAATCAGCATGTGTTCTCTTTTGTCCTGGTCAGTGCCTCCCTCTTTTTGTCCCCCCAGCCTGTTTCCTTCTTTTCTGGTAGCTGCTAACTGGCTGGATAGTTTCCAAGTTTACCATTGTTTTATTGAGCTCATTGGAACCCTAGTGACTGATGTCTTGGAAATAGATTATTCCAAAATGCCAAACAAGGGCTGGGGAGAGAGCATAATGGAATATACAAAAAGTCTTTCATGCTCAAGGCACTAAAGGTCCCAGGTTCAATCCCCAGCACTATAAGCTGAAGCCAAAGAGTGATCTGGTTAAAATTAATTAATTAATTAAAATAGGTATATTTAAATGGGAAACTAGGTGGTAGTGAATCCAGTAGATTGTACATGTTTGTGCAAAGACCTGGGTTCAAGTCCCAGGTGCCCACTTACAAGGAAAAAGCTTCATAAGCAATGGAGTAGTGCTATAGGTCTGTATCATCTATCTGTCTATCTATCTATCTATCTATCTATCTATCTATCTATCTATCTATTTATCTTTCTATCAATCTATCTATCTGTTTCCTCTTCCCTCTCAATTTCTATCTCTATCCAATAAATAAAATATTTATAAATATATAAAAATAATAAATATTAAAGTGTCTTACTGAGCATACATGTTGTAGTAGGCAAGAACCCAAGGTCCAGCCCCTAGTTTCCACCCGCAGGGAGGAATCTTCACAAATGGTGAAGTTGTGTTGCAGATGTCTCTCTTTCTCTGTGTCTAGCTCCTCTTCTCTCAATTTCTCTCTGTTATATCACATAAATAAATAAATGAAGCTAAAACATGTTTTAAAAAATGATTAACAAATGAGAAAAGAAAAGATCCTTAAATCAGTTCAACTTTTGTTGTTGTTGTTGTTGCTGGATACAGTGTTGGGATACAGTACCAAGGAGTCAAAAGTGTTTAGGAAATAATGTGGGTGTGTGAGTCAGGGATCCCTGAGTGGGAGGAACCTGGAGTGTGTCACCAGCCTTGTGACTTTGAGCACTGAACCTGCCTGAGACTGGGTTTTCTCACCTGGAAATGTCTCTGCACAGCAGGACTACAGAGTCCCATCAAACAGTGGAAGGTCCTAGCACACCATGAAATTGTCTATCTCCTTCTCCCACTGAATGCACAGAAAGCAGGTACCACTCCTAGACTTCCCTTCCAAAGGCAGCTGGGACCTGGGGAAGCAGATGAGAGCCACAGAGACCCACCTGCTTGGTCTGGCTCAGAATCCACAAACAGGTGAAGTCACTGGTGTTGAAGCTTCAGGGTTTGATTTTGGTTCGAATTTAATCCATGGATTCTGTTCTGCCGGGCTAGTGCTGCTGGAGAGAGAGACTCTGGAACACGTGGCTGAGCAGAAACGCAATGCAAGTTCTTTTTTTATTGATAAGAGAAAACGCATTTATATCTTTTGAAATGGAAGTGGCAGTTTGGAAATGGAAATGGCTAAGAGAGGGGGTGGAGAGAAAAAAAGAGCAGGAAGGTAGCAAGCTTCCATAGCAGCTGTGCAAAGGTTCTAACCAATGGGGATTAAACCAATACCCTGCAGGCAGGGCAGGTCTCAGGCAAAACAATGATTATGTAAATAGACCACAGCATCAAGCAATGCAGGGAACCTGGCGTAATGACCAACACTGTTCTGAACTGAAGCTAATACCTCTGGACCTTGCTGGCCTCATTTAGAAGGCTGGGAAGCTGGACCACTTACTGTCAGTGGGTTTTCACTTAGACCATGTGTTGGAATCTCCTGGGGAACTTTCCTAAAATCTGGGTTCTTGGGGCTGGATAGTGTCATACTGGGTTGAGAATACATGTTACTATGTGTAAGGACATGGCTTCAAGCCCCAGTTTCCCACCTGTAGGGGGAAGATTCTTAAGCTGTGAAACAGTGTGGTAAGTCTCTATCTCTACCTCCCTCTTTCCTCTCAACTTCTCTGTCTCTATACAAAATAAATTATATATATGTGGTCCAGGTTCTTCACCTCATGTTCAGAGTCTCTCTCTATCCTATGAGCTAAATCACTGTATGCAGTTTTGGAGGGTTTTTTGTTTTTTGTTTTTGTTTTTGCCTCTGGGGTTATCACTAGGTTTCAGTGCCAGAATTACAAATCCACTGCTTCCACTGGCCATTTTTTCTATTTTATTGGATAGGCCAGAGAGAAATGGAGAGGACAGGGGAAGACAGAGAGGGAGAGAGAAAGATAGATACCTGCAGATCTGCTTAATAAATTGTGAAGCAAGCCCCCTGTGGGTGGGGAGCCAGGGGCTCAAACTGGGATCCTTGCGAGGGTCCTTGCACTTTGTACTATGTGCACTTAACCCAGTACACCACTGCTCAACCCCCTATTGTGTGTAGTTTTACAGAGTCGCTTCCTTCCATTCAGGTGGCATTTTGTATCCGTTCACCGTCTCATACCCCACAGGTAGAAAGGAAAAGAGATAGATACCTGCAGCACCACTTCACCATTTTTGCACCTTCCCCCTTTGCAGGAGGGACTGGGGGTTAGAACCCAGATCCTTATGCACGACAATGTGTGTGCTCAAGCAGAGGCACCACCACCTGTGCTTTATATTCATTCATTAAAACACACACACACACACACACACACACACACACACATACACAAACACACACACCTATAATAAGTTATAAACAACAACAACTAAAATCAACTATAATCCACCACAAAGCTGAGAAAAAGGTTCTCAAACCAGATGTGAGTCCTCTGGACATCATCTCTCATCCATACTATAAAGGTGATTATGAGCTTCAGACCCCCTCCCCCACCAGGTGTAGGTAACCCAGGAGGTAGCTTCTCTAAAATGAATCCTAGGTGTACGCAACCAGAGAGCTTTTAACTTAAATCTGCAGTGGGGGCTGGGTGGGGGCCTTTAGGAGCAGGAAGGAGGATAAAGATGAGCTCTGATGTAACCTTGGGCTGAGAAGCATATATTCAACCCAAAGAGAGATTGAACATCAATCTAAAATCAGGAGAGAGTTAAAAGGCTGTGGGCAAGTGTCGTATGCTTTACATTGGCTTGTTCTAGCCCTCCCCCTCCAAGAGAATTGGATGAGTCCTGTTAATTTCGCGGGCCTGCTTGGCCCCGCCCCAAGGGACCCTGGGAGAGGGTTCCGGAGTCCGAGAGTTCCTGAGTTCCCCAGTGACAGAGTTCCTGAGTTCCGGAGTTCGAGAGTGCGAGAGTGCGAGAGTTTCAGAGTTCGAGAGTAAGAGAGAGGGTTCCTGAGTTCGAGAGTGCCAGAGTTCCTGAGTTCCTGAGTTCGAGAGTTTCAGGGTTACAGAGTAAGAGAGAGTGCCAGAGAGACAGAGTTCCTGAGTTCCTGAGTTCGAGAGAAAAGAGAGTTCCTGAGTTCGAGAGTTTCAGGGTTACAGAGTAAGAGAGAGTGCCAGAGAGACAGAGTTCCTGAGTTCCTGAGTTCGAGAGAAAAGAGAGTTCCTGAGTTCGAGAGTTTCAGGGTTACAGAGTAAGAGAGAGTGCCAGAGAGACAGAGTTCCTGAGTTCCTGAGTTCGAGAGAAAAGAGAGTTCCTGAGTTCGAGAGTTTCAGGGTTACAGAGTAAGAGAGAGTGCCAGAGAGACAGAGTTCCTGGGTTCCTGAGTTCCAGAGAAAAAGAGAGAGTGCTTGCGCCGCCGCAAAGAGACAGCAGAGTTCTGTTTGGTGATTAGTTTGTCTTAGTTTATGAATCGTTGTTCCTGAATAAAGAAATACAGCTTCCCTGCCCAGCCGTTGTCTCCGCGTCTCTGTTACCAGCCGTGAAGCAAGCCAGCCCGGCAAGAGCCTCCGAAATTTTAACAACAGGCAAGAATAGTTAACGTGGCTTCCTTACTCTGTTTTCCTGTTACTGGTTCTCTGCGCTGACTGTAGTTGTTGTTTTTCTTAATGAATGAATATAAGGACCAGGTGGTGGTGCCCCTGCTTGAGCACACACATGACTATGCCTAAGGATCTGGGTTCAAGTCTCCAGTCCCCTTCTGCAGGGAAGAAACTTCCCAAGCAGTGAAGCAATGCTGCAGGTTTCTTTCTCTTTTCTTCTCTTATCTCCCCCTTCCCTCACAGTTTCTTTCTGTCTCTTATCTATACAAAGTACATAAATAAAAATATTGCAATGAGTGAATGTACTTGTTTTTTTAATATTTGTTTATTTAAGTTGTTAGGACAGAAAGAATCTGAGAGAAGAAAGGGAGATAAAGAGAGACACTGGCAGCTCTGCTTCACCACTAGTGAAACTTCCCTTCTGCAGGTATGGACTGGGGCCTCGAACCCAGTTTCTTATGGATGGTAGCATGCATGCTAAACTAGGTGTGCGCCACCATCCAGTCCCCAGAAGAAGGAGAAGAGAGAAGAGAAGGAGGCAGGAAAGGAAGAGAGAGAAACCAGAGCACAATTCAACTCTGGCTTATGGTAGTGCTGGAGACTGAGCCTAGGGCCTCATTCATGGGTAATGTGCTCTACGGCTGAGTCATTTTACAGGTCCTGTGTACAGTGTCTTTCTTTCGTGACTGTAGTGCTCCCAGCTGCCATTTTCAGATAAAGAGAGGCAGATAGACAAATAGAAAAAAATTGCAGCCCTAAATCTTCCTCCAATGCAGTAGGGGCTGGGTTAGAACCTGAGTGCCGTACATAGCAAAGCAGTCACACACTGCACATGCGCTGCTTTGCCGGCCCTCTAGTTTTATTTACTGTTATTATACTTCACTAGTGATTTAATAGCGATGTATAGGATTATAAGATAATAGGGGTATGATTCTACACTACTCGTATCGTCAAAGTTCTGTGCCCCCAATGTTAATTCTTCCAATGTCACAGTAGATTCATAGTGCTGACACTGAGCCCCAGCAATAACTCTGGTGGCGAAAGAAACAAAGAAAAAAGAAATGTGAGATGAAGTATGAGGAGGACAGTCAAGGTTTCCCACGGAATTTGATTTGCTGGGTCCCTAAGTTCATTGTCCCATGTGCATGTGACCTATGTTTTTCATCACGGGTGTCCCTTTGGGTTGAAGTAGCTGGAAATAACTTCTACATCTTAGAATAAAAAAAAAAGATTCTGATGAGTGTGTTCTTTACATATTAATCATTATATAATTGCAAAGATGGACTCATTAACAGGAGAAAGAGAGAGAGAACCAGAGCATCACTCTGGCATATGCAACGCCAAAGATTAAACTTGGGATCTCATGTTTGCAAAGCCAGGACTCTACACAGTGCTCCATCTATCTGCTTCCGTGAGCCATTATGTGTGTGTGTGTGTGTGTGTTTCCATGAGAAAGATACAATTTTCCCAACAAGGAAGCCAAAATACATATAAGAGAAAGCAATTGTGAGACAAGAGATATGACTTCAAATCTCCCGCTGAGAATCTCACAACCACATAGACCCTCCAACTATCCGAGCTAGTTACACAGGCTACAGATTCCCATTAGACAGGCTGAGTGTCACCAGAAATCGTTTTTAATGCCAGTGGGTATAGCCATAAAGTCAACTCTGTGAAGATTGATTGTGGAGCCATTCTCTCTGTGGTGTCTTCCATCACCATAGCCTATACGTTTACAGCATTTGATATTGTCAAAGGTGTTTAATTCCACTGGAATTATTCCTCTTCTTATAGATGTATCGCAAGACTAGAAGATTTGAGTACAACTTCACACCTGTTCACCTATATTCTATGAATCATCACACCCACTACCGAAGTTCCAGTGCCAAAGAGACCTTCTTCCCTATCCATTCCTTAAACAAACAACAACAACAAACCCACCCTAGTTTTTACAGGATCTGAAAGTCATTTTGTTACTATCATCTCTTGAAAGTCGTTTTAGTTAGTTATAGTCTACATGTGAATGAAATTATTCTGCAGTTGCCTTTCACTTCCTTCCTTGGCCTAAACACCTCCATTTTCATCTATTTTTGCCTGCAAGACACCATGTCATCTTTCTTTGTGGCCAAGGAGTAGCTCACTAAGTCTGTCTCCCACAGCTTCTTTATTCCCCTGGAATTGTGCTTGAGGGCATACTCTGCATATTAAATGGTCTGGAAAGTCAAAGCTATGAGAAGCACTTACTTCTCCTATGTTTAAGAAATCTGTGTGAATAATAGGTAAAACTAAAAACAAAAAATTAACATAAATGCAACAGATGCTATTTCTGCCTAACTTTCCATAAGACATTTTGGCTTTGCTTAAAAGAAAGTGGCCTTAGAACTGAATATATTCAAAACCCCTTGCTTACATAAATTTTAGCAAATACTTATTGAGAGTCAGCTAGATGCCTGGCATTTTCTTGACTATTATTCCTTGGACTGGGTAGAGATAATCCCTTCAGGGACCTCGGCAAAGTTGGAGAGACTAACAGGAGACACACTAGGGCTTCCTGGTCTGTTGGGTGCTGGGGGCTGGAATGGGGAGTGGGGGGAGTGACAAGGTGTCCGTGGCAGCAGGGATGGGAGGTAGGCAGGGATGAGGTCAGTGAAAGGAGCTAGTCTGGGTGTGGGAACAATGCAGGAAGAAAGAACAGGACCTTCCTGGCAAGAGGATGGAGACCCTAAACATGAGGTTGAGTCTTGTGTCCAGGGATCAGGAAACTGCAGGTTTGCAGTGAAAATCACTATTTCCCAAGGTCTTTGTGTAACTGAGGCTGGCTCCAGAGGAGTCAAGAGACGTCAAGTGCACTTTTACTCTAACTGTGGAAATGTTGGCACTTAAAAATGACTCACGAGTGAATAAAAGGATCCGAGATCCAGTGGAGAGATGGGACCATGCCAGGAACGTCGATGGGATGAATCATTCACGCCTGGAGTGTGGGCAGAGGATGGTAATCAGCACTAATCAGCAGCATCAACTGAGTGAGCATTAAGCCCCCAGGTGGTTCACACTTGACGCCTGACTCTGCTCCTCTCTACTCTGGGACCGGGGTCTATTAGCCGCCTCTGAAAGGCCCTCACCCCACACCTGCCTTCTGAACTTCCCTGTCCCACCTCCATCTCATCTGTCTTTGATGGTTGTACTATTCAGTTTTACTCCTCTCCTTCTGATAGAATGCCCCCCTTCTCAAAGGTCAGGCTTTGGTTAGCTTTGGTTCTTGTTAGAACCTCAACATTTCTGAAATATTGATGAAAGTCCAATAGTGATGGGATCTGGAACAAGAGTATGCATAGTTATGAGGGGTTTGTGGTGTGACAGTGAGTTAACAGGAAGGCACAATAACTGGGGGCAGGGCGACCAGGGAGATAGTTCAACATTAGAGGAAAGGACTTGCAAGCCCAAGGTCTCATGTTCAGTTCCCAGCACTGCCACGTGGCAGAGCTAACCTGTTCTCTGGTTCCCACCCCACCCCCACCTTCATAAAGTCAATAAATAAAACTAAGAGGAGGAGGAGGAAGGGGAGGCAGAGGAGGGAGAGGAGGGGGAAGAACTGAGGGTGATGGAAACACAGCATTAGCCTCATAAGAACAGACCTGAGGGGACTGACTTTTGGCACACCCCACTGAGCACACACATTACAGTGCATAAGGACCTGGGTTCTAGCCCTCATCCCCCACATGCAGGGAGACAGCTTCACAAGTGGTGAAGCAGCACATATCTGTTTTTCTTTTCCCTCACTTGCCTCTCAATTTCTGTCTGTCCTATCAAACAAAATGGAAAGAAAAAAAAGGCCACTGGTTTTGTGGTTTGTAGTGCAGGCGCTGAGCTGATAACATGGTAGCAATTAAAAAGGAAGAAGGAGGAGGAGGAGAAAAAGCAGAAGGAGAGGGTGAAGAAGAAAAAAGAGGAGGAGGAGAAGGAAGAGGAGACTTGAAATTTGAAGATGCCCTTTATGGATGGTGGAGTGCTACTAGGTTCCAGATGCTAACATGATGCCAACCAGACTTGCCTGGGCAGATGACCCCACCAATATGTCCTGGAGGCCCGCTTTCCCGAAGCCCTGCCCTACTAGGGAAAGAGAGAGAGGCAGGCTGGGAGTACTGATCGAACTGTCAACGCCCATGCTCAGCAGGGAAGCAATTACAGAAGCCAGACCTTCTGCACCCCTTAGTAACCCTGGGTCCATACTCCTAGTGGGATAAAGAATAGGAAAGCTATCAGGGGAGGGGATGGGCTATGGAGTTCTGGCGGTGGGAGCTGTGTGGAGTTGTACCCCTCTTATCCTATGGTTTTTGTTAGTGTTGCCTTTTTTTATAAATTAAAATAATAAAAAAAGAAATTTCATTTATTTATTCAACCAGTCAGCCTATATTTACTAAGTACCTACTATGCACCGGATAGGCTTTCAGGTACTGAGGAAACAAGGGGCCTTTCTAAGACCAGGAATATGAGCCAGGTTCTGCAACAGGAAGCTCCAAGAGAAGATAAGGCTCAGAGAGAGGAAGAAAGGAGGCAGAAGGGAGAGGTGGGCTGGGTTGGGGTTGGAGAGTGAAATAAAGGTTTCAGGGGACAGCAGAAAGCCAGGGTGCTTTGGTGTTAAAGTCTGTCAAATTATACAGAAAAAAAATATCTTTTTTTTTTTTGCCACTGAAGCTCTGTGTCTCCGAGCTATGATTCCACCTCTGCTCAAGACCATGTTTTTTTCTCCTTCAAAAAAATTTTTTTTTAATCTTTATCTAGTTACTGGATAGAGATAACCAGAAATAAAGAGGAAAGGGGAAGATAGAGAGGGGGAGAGAAAGAGAGACACCTGCAGCACTGCTTCACCACTTGCAAAGCTTTCCCCCTGCAGGTGGAGACCAGGGTCTGGAACCTGAATCCTTGCTCATTGTAACGTGTGCGCTCAACCAGGTGCGCCACCACACAGCCCCCCTTTTTTTTTCATAGAGGGAGAGAGTTCTCTAGCACTGGTTCACCATTCATCCTCACCCCACCCACACCCGAAAAGTCATTCTTTATTTGTGATTAATAGTGGGTTACAAGATTTTAAGGTTACACACCACACCCACCACCAAACTTCTCTGCCCCCATCCTCCCAGCAATAACTCACAGTCATAAAGACAGTTCGCTTGCTTCCGGTTTTTGTTTTTTGTCCTTTTTTTTTCTTTCAAGTTCATGTGTATCCATTCTCTAGATTTCACATATGGGTGAATCCACCTGATAGTTGTCTTTCAGCTCTACTGTTTTCACTAAGCAGTATCACCTTCAGTTCCAGAGTCCCCTCCAAAATATAGTATCACCTGTTTAGATTGTGAGTAGTATTCCATGGAATATATATCTCATAACTTTGTTAGCCAGTCATCTGTTGATGGGCATATAGGCTGATTCTCCTCGTTGGTGATTATGAATAGTGCAGCTATGAACATAGAGGTGTGTATTTGCATGTCTTTTGGATAAATATCCAAGAGTAATATTGCTGGATCATACGGTAATTCCATTTTTATTTGTTTAAAGATTCTCCATATAGTCTTCCAAAGGGGCTGGAACCAGTTTGCATCCCCACCAGCAGTGAAGAAGAGTCCGCTTTTCTCCACAGTCTCACCAATACCTGTCATTTCCTGTTTTGTTGGGGTAGGCCATTCTCTCCGGTGTGTGGTGCAATTTCAGTGAAGTTTGAATTTGCATTTCTCTAATGATGAGTGAAGTGGCTGCTCCAGGCTCGAACCCAGGTCCTCACAAATGGTAGTGTGTGTACTCGACCAGGTGTGCCATTACCCAGTCCCTACATGTCTGCCTTTATTTAAGCCATGAGCCCAAACCACAGAAGACACTGCTACTGCAGTGGCTTGGGTGATCTGCTGAGGGTGCCGCAGAGAAAGACGGGAGGGTGGGCACAGGGAGAATTCTGACCACTGAAGGCTGACAGTGCCTTCCTTACCCAGACTACAATGCACCCCCGCAACGTGCACAAGGCCTTGTGCCTGATCTGGCTGCAGGGCCACTGAAGGTAGGGAAGGTCTTAGAACCATTTGATACACATGGGACTTACTTGGCTAGTTACCAGGCTAGCTGTCCCCATACCACAAGGAACTTAAGACTCATTTAAAGTACTTTAAAAAGATGCAGATCGGGGGTTGAGCGGTAGGTAGCACAGTGGGTTAAGCACACATGGCGCGAAGCACAAGGACCAGAGTAAGGATCCTGGTTTGATCCCCTGGCTCCCCACCTGCAGGGGGCATCGATTCATAGGCAATGAAGCAGGTCTTCAGGTGTCTATCTTTCTCTCTCCTTCTCTGTCTCCCCTCCTCTCTCAATATCTCTCTGTCCTATCCAACAACAACAACATCAACGGTAACAGTAACGACAGCAAGGGCAACAAAATGGGAAAAAATGGCCTCCAGGAGCAGTGGATTTGTAGTACAGGCACCGAGCCCCAGCGTTAACACTGGAAGCAAAAAATGCAGATGACTGTACCCCCACCCCCAGAAACTTCTTTTTATTTTGCCTATTTGATTTAAGCTTGGCACCACAGAGGAGCACTATGAATAGCACCACAGAAGGCTCGTGGATGGTGGGTTGGTGCCATGATATCTCTACTTCTCTTTCCTTCTGTGTCTCTCATCCTCTAGCTAAAGAGAAAAGAAATAATGAATTCTCCAAGAATGGGTGGGCACAGGCAAACATGAAGCTTCAATAGAAGTAAAAAAAAAAAAGGTACAAAAACAAAACAAAATAAAATAATAAAATATTTAGGGTTGAGGAGACCCTAAATCTTTTATGCAAAAAGATTTTCATGCCTGAGGCTATAAGGTTCCAGGTTCAATCCCCAGCACCACCTGAACTGTGCAAGGCTCTGGTCTCTCTCTCTCTCTCTCCCCCCGTATCTCTCATTAAAATAAGTAAATGAAATATTTAAAAATAACTAACTAGTTAAAATAAATGCGAAAGGAATCTGCATCTGGGATTCCATCTGTCTCAAGGGTGGGTCTCATGTTGAGAGTCTTGACAGAAGATCCATCAGTGGGCTTTAGGGAACTCCCCAAGTGGAAGGAGAACATGGTCACATAGACATCCATTGCTTTCCTCCACCTCATAGGATGCTCAGAAACCTTGGAAGCACCATCTTAGAGAGCAGGAAACTGAGCCCCCAGCCTAGAACTCACTTCCTACCCCACCAAGCAGGAGAGGAGCAGAGCTGGGCTCTCCCTCCATCCACACTGCCCCTTCCTACCCCCTTCCCTTATTTCTCCCACCCCCTGGCCCTGATGATTGGGGGGTGGGGTGGGAGGGAGGGAGTAGCCTCAAGTGCTTGAGGGAAAACCCTCCAAGTCTGAGCAGCACCCCTCTCCAAACACGCACACATAGCACTCAGGGCCCAGGAGGATCAGAACAGGAGAGCAGAGAGTCAGAAGGACGCTATGCCATTTACTCCCACTGCCACCACCAGGAAGAACTCTGAGGACACTGGAAGTCTGGCCTGGAGGTCTGGCACCCAGAGCAGTGGTTGTTTGTCCCTGCTGTTGGGTGCAGGGTGCTGACCCATGAACCCCAACTGACCTCCCTTGTATGTGTCCTCCCCCAACTCTACCCTCACCCCCTTGTTGGGGTCCTGAACTTTCACACTGATCTTCTGGATTCACCAGTCCTGCTGCCCTTCCCCTTCAGAGCTGGCCACTCCCAGCTTGGCCCATGTCCCTTCTCTGTGCCTGCAGGGACCTACCAGGCCATCCTGACCTGACCCTCCTTCAGCACCATCCTTGGAAGCTGGTGCAACCTGCTACTCCGCTTGGGCTGAGACCGAGTCCTCCTTCTCTGCCATAGCTGCACAGGATAGTGTGTCTTTCTCTGCCTGCAGCCAGTCAGTTCAGGCTCTAGCCAGAAAGACCACAGGACACAGCCTGTGCCCTGATCCACGGTGTATGACTATCCCAGCCACTCCGGGGACCCTGGATTGTGTTTCCCCCTCTGCTTGCCACTTCTCACCTCCTCTGTCCCTCTCTTTTGCACTTTTCTTCTCCCACACCTTATCTGGTCCTCCCTGTCCCTTCCAGCATGGCTTGACTGCAGTCAAAAGGTATCCAAGCCCTTTGTGTGCACTAAGGCCACCTGTGTCTGGGTGCCAGTTTGATCTGGAGGCAGGTATCCAAAAAGGCTGAATGGCAGGATCTGTGGGGCCACAGTCAGGGGGAGGAGACTGCTCTGTCATTGTCCCCACTGCCTGTTCTGAGTCTCCTGATCCTTGCCTGAAACAAAGCAAGAAGAGAAGAAATCCTGATTGCTTGCAGCAAACAGATGAGCTGGGAGCTCAGGTCAGAGCCTGGCCCTAGGTCTCTAATGAAAGCAGCACGGGGGTGGAGGCCATGCTCAGCCTGGAAGGCGTCCAGGCAGCTGCCAGGAGCAGGACCTGGTGTCACACTGGAGGCGGGGAGGCAGGGAGGCAGGGAGGCAGGGACACACTCAGCAGTTACTGGAAAGCTGGATTCCATGTCCCAGGTCTTTCTTGGGGGAGGGAGCTGCACAGTGAATTAATTCCTTGTGGAGTATTAATCATGCTCTCTCCCTAGCTGATGACTGAGTCTGTTTCTCACGTCCTGCCCCCCCCCCCACCTCCCATGCCCCAGGGTTTCACTTGTCCTAAAGATTTTATCTGAAGGGTTGGCTGTTCCCCCAGCCACTTCCCCTTTCCCTCCTCCCTTCAAATGGGGCTGCAACAGGACCAATGAGCTCAGAGTACATCATCCATTTGGGGGTGACGAAGAGCACCTAATATTTAAGAGGTTGCAGGAATGGGCTGAGAGTGGCTTTTGGTTCCTTCACAGACCGGCAGCTTCTGGGTATAGCAAGGGCACCACCCTGAAGTAAGTAGAGAGCGTGACACCCTCCCATACACACACACAGCTCAGACTCCACCATGTGCTACGGCAGATGTGCTCGCTGCATTGGGCATGCCCTGCTGTGGCTGGCCATCTTCTGCATCGTGGCCAACATCCTGCTCTACTTTCCCAATGGGGAAACGAAGTACGCCTCGGAACACCACCTCAGCCACTTCGTGTGGTTCTTCTCAGGCATCGTGGGAGGGGGCTTGCTGGTAAGTACAGCCTGGCAGTTCTCTCCTGCAAAAGAAAGTGATTTTGTGGAACTTTGTAGTGCCTGCTTCCAAACCCAGTGTTTTTCTTCCTTTCTTTCTTCCTTTCTTCCTTTCTTTCTCCTTTCTTTCTTTTTTTGACTGAGCACTCATTTTGCAGTTAGAAACAGAAGAGCTCTGAAGTAGGATCTAAGAAATTCTAGAGTTTCTGGTCCTGGAAACAGAAACAAACGCCGGAGCATTTCACATTTGCTTTGGGGAACTGGTTTTCTGTCTCATTCAACGGAGTTCAGGGATCTCAGTTCTCGGCTATTTATTCTCAGGCATCTGTGACAGAAATAATAATGATGATGATGATGACTTTGGTGAGTGCATTGCTATTTAGACAGAGTGATGGATTTTTTCGTCTTTATATAACACTGGGGCATGGTGCTCAGGAGGAGAAAAATATGCTGACAGTTGACAGCAGAGCTGACTCTGGAGCTCATAGTGGAAGTGTTGTTTTTCCCAAGGTTTGTTTTCAGTTGGAGAGGAAGGAATTTGCCTGCTGACCTGGGAGCTGAAAGTCTGAGTGTCAGCCACAGCATGGAAAGAATGGAGGCAAACTTGAGCAGGCTAGTTTGAAATGTTGGAATTGAGCATTTTTGTAGGAGAAATTTTATGCAGGATATTTTCTCTTCAAGTCAAAGCTATTTAAACATTTCAGCCTAATGAACTAGATGTGAAAGAAACTTAACTTCAATCTGCTTTGGATTTAAATTTCCCTGTCATGTTAACATAATCATCTCTCCTTAATATAACTTTGCACTCATTTAAGTTTGATTTCAAGATTCAAATATGGTCTTCTTACTTCATATGAAGAGCTGAACTGTAAAAATGTAGTCCTTCACCCCATCTTCTAAGCAGCAGTTCACATTTATTATAAAAAACTTTCATCTTTCCCACTTAAAAAATAGGTTATTCTATTAAAGCTCTGTTGTTGTGGTGGTGGTGTGCGTGTGTGTATAAGGAGAAAGTCAGATTGAAAGTCAGGGCTTAATCGCTCTGTCAGAAGCTGTTATGAACTCTTGTAGAATAAGCACATTTGTAGGCTATTTTTTTTTTTGACCTTCCCAAAACTATACCTTCACCCTAAAGAATTCTCAGGCATATTACATGAAAACAAGAAGATATTACCGTCAAAAGTTTTGTTTTTCCTCTCCTCGGAGTCTGCATTCTCTAAGATACCTGATCAACCAAACTAAGCCAATAGTATCAAAAGAATCCATTCATGAGACCTGAGTAGTGACACATCTGGTTGAGCACACACGTTGCCATGCACAAAGACCTGGGTTCAAGCTTCTGTTCCCTACCTGTAGGCAGAAGTTTCACGAGTGAAGAACCTTGACCCTTTTGGACCCGTGAAGAGTCAGTGTCCATTTTTTTTTCTCTGACATTTATCTATTTCTGAAAGATAAAAAGAACCTGGGCCTGACCCCCATGCGGGGATCAAAGCAGGAACCTTACTGGGTGAGGGTCCTGGGCTCTACCACTGGGCCTCTTCTCACACCTGTAACTTGTTTGTTCCCTGGGCAGATATTTGTGCTCCTTCACAGCCCGACACCAGACCACCTCAACAACACTCTTTTAAAGATTTTATTTATTTATGAGAAAGATAGGAAGAGAGAGAAAGAACCAGACATCACTCTGGCACGTGTGCTACCAGGGATGGAACTCAGGACCTCATGCTTGAGAGTCCAAAGCTTTATCACTGCGCCACCTCCCGGACCACGCCCCTTCTCTCTTGATTTCTTTGTCTCTATCCAGTAAATAAACAATATATTTAAAATATATATACACACGGGGCTGAGGGAGACAGTATAATGGGTATGCAAAAAAGACTCTCATGCTGGAGGCTCTGAGGTCCCCAGCATCACCATAAGCCAGAACTAAGCTGCTCTGGTCTTACTCTCTGTATCTCGCTACTTAAATTAAAATATTAAAAACACACACATATGTATACAAAAAGATTGTTTCCTTTTCGTAAAAGATATTCTTTACTGTTTAGAGAGAAGGAGAGATTGAGAGGTCAGAGCTCTACCCCAGCATATGCCGTATAAGGGATAGAACCCAGGGTCTCACCGTGTGACTCCTGTACTCTGTCTGTTGTGCTGTTATCGCAACCATGGAAAGAAATAACATTTTCTCCAAAGATGCTCACCTTGATCCTTTTGGACCTGTGAAGAGTCAGCTTCTGTGTTTTTCTTTCTTTCTTTTTTTTTTTAATGTTGTTACTGATGTCATCATTGTTGGATAGGACAGAGAGAAATGGAGAGAGGAGGGGAAGACAGAGAGGGGGAGAGAAAGATAGACACCTGCAGACCTGCTTCACCGCCTGTGAAGGGACCCCCCTGCAGGTGGGGAGCCGGGGGCTCAAACCAGGATCCTTATGCTGGTCCTTATGCACTTGTTTGTTTCCTGGGCAGATGTTCGTGCCTGCCTTCGTCTTCATGAAGCTGGACGAGGAGGACTGCTGTGGCTGCTGTGGCAGAGAGGACTACGGCAAGAGCTGTGCGGTAGGTCATCTCTCCCTGGGGCAAGATGGCTTCTGAGGCACAGCAGGATCTTTTGGGGTTCACTCTTCTTGTCTCTCTGGCCCCAGATGCTTTCGTCAGTCTTGGCTGCACTCATTGGAATCACAGGATCTGGCTACTGTGTCATCGTGGCTGCCCTGGGCTTGGCGGAAGGACCCAAATGCATGGATTCCCAGGGCCAGTGGAACTACACCCTGGCCCACACAGAGGGACAGTAAGTCATTGTTCCCTATTGGATCACCCATTTTTCTCCACTCTAGTGCATGGTAGCAGTCTTGTTAACTGAAAAGAACATCATTCATTCATTCATTCATTCATTCATTCGTTTGTGGGGTTTGCTGAGTCTGACTCAGGCACCTGTCCGGGGAAGGGATGGAAGGATGCATGACT